>NW_028261386.1:66603708-66778708 GCF_051295495.1 Thamnophis sirtalis | reverse complement strand
ATATATATATATATATATATATATATATATATATATATATATATATATATATATATATATACTTAAAGTCACAACCCCTGGTATGCCCAAGTATGGGAGGAAGGTCACACTTCCACTCTCTGTCATTAGGCTCGTCACAAGAGACCATCCAGACAGAAACCCAATATTTTTTACTGTTGCCTTTTTGTTACATTTGTTATATTTATGCTGATAAATAAATAAAGGGAGACTAGTATAGATCTACTTCAAGCTATTTAGCTCTCATCAGCTAGCCATACCCTATATTGGGAATTGAACCTGTGCTCTCTTGCCTCTCAGGCAGATGTGTTAACCATTGAGCTACAGAGCTCGACTCCTTATCAGCCAGGCCAGGGTGAAAGGTATATATTTAAAGTCACAACCCCTGGTATGCCCAAATATGGGAGGAAGGTCACACTTCCATTCTCTGTCCTTAGGCTCGTCACAAGAGACCATCTAGACAGAAACCCAATATTTTTTTTATTGTTGCCTTTTTGTTACATTTGTTATATTTGTGCTGATAAATAAATAAAGGGAGACTAGTATAGATCTATTTCAAGCTATTTACTCCCATCAGCTAGCCATACCCTTGCTGGGAATCGAACCTGTGCTCTATTGCCTCTTAGGCAGATGTGTTAACCATTGAGCTACAGAGCTCGACTCCTTATCAGCCAGGCCAGGGTGAAAGGTATATATTTAAAGTCACAACCCCTGGTATGCCCAAATATGGGAGGAAGGTCACACTTCCATTCTCTGTCCTTAGGCTCGTCACAAGAGACCATCTAGACAGAAACCCAATATTTTTTTTATTGTTGCCTTTTTGTTACATTTGTTATATTTGTGCTGATAAATAAATAAAGGGAGACTAGTATAGATCTATTTCAAGCTATTTAGCTCTCATCAGCTAGCCATACCCTTGCTGGGAATCGAACCTGTGCTCTATTGCCTCTTAGGCAGATGTGTTAACCATTGAGCTACAGAGCTCGACTCCTTATCAGCCAGGCCAGGGTGAAAGGTATATATTTAAAGTCACAACCCCTGGTATGCCCAAACATGGGCGGAAGGTCACACTTCCATTCTCTGTCCTTCGGCTCGTCACAAGAGACCATCCAGACAGAAACCCAATATATATATATTCATTCATTCCACAATCTGGGGAAAATTGCATCACTACAGCAAGCTCATTAACTGTGAAGGTCTTTGAAAGAAAGAGCTATTCTGTATAAATTATTTGAATGATACTGCTCATAATGCACATTCTCATATATGGAGTAGATCTTCTTCAAGTGCATTTTCAGAAATATAGGCTTTTCTATTTCATTTCTATCTAGTTTGACTATTACCATCTGAAACACACAAACACCAGTTTCATTTTCTATTTTGTTCAAAAGTATTTCCCAATCTCATTGAGCAGAGAAAACTAACTGCTTCAAGCAGCTTTTGTGTACATCATTAAATCTATAATTCTTTTCCCATCTACTGTGAAAAGTCTGATTGAACGCAGTAGGACTTACCATTAAATGGAAAAGTATAGAATCACAGTAAAAGCATAATATCCATAACTTCCAAAGAAAAACTGAGACTCTTCTGGATACACAGCTGACTTATTTTTAGGCAGCTCTTCTGTGATTGGAAATGAAGCATCAAGGCAGCAATTTGATTACTGTTGTGTTTGCTACATATGTCATATTGCCCATGCCTGAGTTATTTCAAGTGAATGCAATAATCTTTTACTTTAACCCTGAGCTGAGGTAACAGCATAAATCAGCATTTTCTCAGTTGTTTGATATAAGGCCATGAGTAAAGTCTAGGAAGTCAAAATAGGAATGCTATTCAATCAGTATGATGATTTTGGGCTTTCAGAGAGGTGCATGCTTCCTCCTTCAATATCTCATCTTTGAGATATCTAAAGTGTGAATATACATGCCGCGTAACCTGGTGAGCTCCCGTTACTTGTCCCAGCTCCCGTTACTTATCCTAGCCTAGCAGTTCGAAAGCACATAAAAAATGCAACTAAAAAATAGGGACCAGCTTGATGGGAAGGAACAGTGTTCCATGCATCTTCAGCGTTTAGTCATACTGGTCACATGATCACAGAGACTTCTTCGGACAGTGCTGGCTCTTCAGCTTTGAAACAGAGATAAGCACTGCCCCCTAGAATCAGGAATGACTAACATAATTGTGGGAGGGGAACCTTTACCTTTGCCTTTATACATGTGTGAAAATTGCCATCAATCTGGGATCATGTGAATTTTGATCAACCCCTGGAGAATGGGTATCTGCTGAACCTGACATGTCAGTTAATTGCTTATTATATTACTCTTATAATTCTGTTACTTTAAGTGTAAACTGTTCAGATTCATTTCCAATTGGAGCAGCATATAATTCTCAGTAATAAATAAAGTATAGGCTGCCCGATTTATTCAAATATTTCACTAGTGAATTTCCATTTCTTATGAATAATATGCATGCTGGTATTCTGGTGATATTTTAATATTTTGAACAAGCTTCTATTGCCTCCAAAATTCAGTCACATAATTTGCCATTGAATTGTGGCAACATGCTATAACTTGCAATATATAATTCTTAAAATGTATCAAGTGCAATATAATAGCGTTTTTTAATCATGAAGGCATTTCAAAGATAGGGATACTTTTTAAAAACTTTTCATCCAAGCTCTGCCTCCTTTTTATTCTGATCTTGCTTTTTAGATTTTAGACTTTTTAAAATCAAAACCCATCTACTTTTTAAAGTTTACCCAACACCAGCCTTTATCCAAAGACAAAGCACTTATTTTTGGATTTTTCACAAAATGGTCATATTGTCAACCTTCCCAGAGCACTTACCAGAGGTGGTTTCCGACTGGTACACCCTAGTACGTGCATACCGGTGGCGGAAATTGGGTGTCCGTTTGCATACCAGGGGCCTCAGAGGCCCTGTACCAGTACGGTCCCTCCCCTGGCCTGCCCCCCCCCCGCTCACTCACCCCGCCTGCCCAGTTGCCACTCTCTCTCTCTCTTGCCCTGCCTTTATCATTTTCTATTTACTAAATATATATTCCTCAGTTAAAAGGGCTAACTATAAAGGAGCATATCTTTAATGTAGTTTCAAATTACAAACATTCATCTCAGGGGTGGCAACCGGTTCGCTTTCTTCACGCACGCGCCTGATGTGCCTGATGCATGCAGCGCCCTCATGCACAGTTGACAGTGAAAACAGCTGAGACAATCCACTCTGCTATTCCGATCATCTGGGCTCAAAACCAAGGAAATAAAGGTAAATATAACCCGGGGAAAGGTGAACGGGCCCACCTGAAGTTTGAAGCGAACCAGAAGATCTCAGCAGATCTTCGGAGCTAGCAGTACTCCCGAACCGGGCCGAACTGATGAAATCCCACCCCTGATTCACCTTAATCATACGATTATTATTAATAAAACTGTGTTGTGCTCTGGTAAACACACTTGAGAAAAAGGCAGCTTTGTTATAGAGATGGATCAAACTTATTAAAATATGAACAATATCAAAATGACACCTAAAATCATGTGCATGCCTGATCCAATAATATTAGTTCTGTAGAAAATTGGTAGGGAGCAATATCAAACTCATGGGCACAATGACAGAACTATGTTTGTTACTATGTAGATCATGGAGTGAGGTGGCTGAATTATCCATTTTTCTACTTTTGAAATGTTCATACATTTTCTGGTCTTCATTTCTTCCGTTTGATATGCAGACTTATAAGTTTTCCTTTCCTTTGAAAAGAAATAAATATTTCAGGTTATTTGCTTATCTAATTGGCTGGCTTGCAGTACCACAAAGCCTCAATTGCAAACTTTGCACACTGCTTGCTAACATATTCAAATGAGCAAGATACCAGCCACTGCAGGGTATTAGAAAAAGGGTTGTGGTTTTTGCTTTGTTTTTCAGAATTTACCAATTGGTTTGACAAATGTACTTTTCTCTGCAGCAGAAACATCTATTATTTTGTTCTCTAAAGTATTCTGTGAACTTTTAAAAGATTCAATAAACCTATAAGGGGTGGGCTAGGGACCAGGAATGGCTTAAAGAAGCAGAAGCAATTGAAAAGCGAATTACCATCTCAAAAAGGACTATCAAATAAGAGATGTGTGAAAACATTCCTAGGCTTCTTCTTTTCAAATTGAAAATTCTAAAAATATGCTAAATTAAACACTAATGTATAAAGATCCTTCTGGTAAAATATGTCCCAACTGAAAGAAAACGTTAAGGTATAAACTATATTAGTTTGGATCAGCTATTGAGAGCTGTGTTAACATTTATTGAATGTGCTATATATGTGTATTGAGCAGGTATCTTGAAGGTCATACAAAGAAAGTTAGTTCTCCTCCGTAGTCATATTCATTATTTTCATAATGAGACAATGATAGTAGCATCCATTGCAAGACTATCCACCATGGCAAATAATGTAGATTATTTGGTCTTCCCTGCCATGGTGGAGGCAGGAAAGATGCAAACAATATTATTCAGGCTTCTGCAGCAGAGATTTGTGTAGGCCCAGCTACAATACTGTTGTCCCCAATTTGGGTCTGAGCCTGGTGCCGAAGCCAATGATGGACGCCAGACACGAGGTGCAGGTTTTCTGATTGCTTTTTATTGGAGTACTCCAAGGAAAAAGGTTCCTGGTCAAAAAGCCAAGAACCAAGAACAAAGGATTAAGAAAGCTTTATACATTTTCACTAAAGGAGAAGGTGGGACAAGGTGAAATAATAAGAAATATCCTCTAATAAACATGTTAGCAATAATTCTACAATTTGTTCTATTGGTCCATAGCTGTCCCATTCCTAAGCCTTGGCTAATGAATGCCCCAGGAGTTATCCAATAGACATTTAGATTTGCTGCAGACCATCTCTATTCCTAATTTTTAGCTGAGGTCTGCAAGTTGTTTAATTCTTGTAACTTTTATCAACTTTCTAACTACCCATAATTGCTACAAGTTTTATACATGCATATTTCCTGTTGATAAGTATGCTTTGTTCTTTCCAGATAGACACACACATCCAATTACAGTCTTCCTGATTTACTTTCAAATATGTGCCATGACCTTGCTTTAGCATCCAGCCCATCAGTACCAATAGCATTTAGACATATATTGCTCCATAGTGCTTTACAGCCCTCTCTAAGTGGTTTACAGAGTCAGCATATTGTCCCCGACAATCTGGGTCCTCATTTTACTAACCTTAGAAGGCTGAGTCAACCTTGAGCCTGTGAGATTCAAACTGCCAAATTGCAGGCAGGCGGCAGGCAGCAGAAGTAGCCTGCAATGCTGCATTCTAACCACTGTGCCACGTCTCTTAAAAATGCATGGAGACACATTGCACTGCCTCAATAACAAGTCTAGAAAAAAGAAGATTCATCTTGGTCACTCCATCTATCCTAGTTGACATGTCTTCTATACATACTTTCATTTGCAAAAATTGTTACCAAGTGAATTGAAGTACAAAATGTCCTCATTTAGTGGCCATGTTTGGGAGCAGCAACTTATTGGCTGATGTTTTTGTCAGTTGCCATCAACTCAATGATACTTCATGGTGACTCTGTGGATAATTGCCCCAATCTATGTTTGGTCTTTAGTCAGGCAGCTAATTGTTCACATGGACTGATATTGATATAAATTCATCACTGGAAACTTTCAGAAAGAGACTGGACTGTTGTCTGTCAAAAATGGTGTAGGGTCTGCTTGGATGGGGGGTTGGAATAGATGACCTACAAGGTCCCTTCCAACTCTGTTAATCTGTATCTAATTCATTTACATTGCTGGCTTTCTCTTTTATATTTCCATTCAACCAAATATGATCTCTTCCTTTAATCATCTTTCTCTTGGCAAAATCAGTCAAAAATATAAAAGTCGTATTCATGTTTTTTTTCTTCCTTTGTGTTTCTAATAAGACCAGTTTCTCTAAGGGCCATAGTTGACATGCTGCTTAATTTACAGAAGATCAATTACTACCAACCTGCCTTCCATTGAGGAGACCTGTACACTGCATGAGTCAAAAAGTGGGGCGTGAAAATATTCACAGACCCCGCTAGCATCCTGGATACAAATTGTTTCAACTCCTACCCTCAAATTATTCACTAAGATTGCATTACTATTAGTCTTCTCATTGTTCCTATCACGCATCTCCTCCCACTTATGACTGCATGACTGTAATTTTGTTGCTTGTGTCCTAATGATTTACATTGATGTTGATTGCTCCTGATTGCTTATTTGTACTCTATGACTATCATTAAATGTTGTACCTTATGCTTCTTGACAAATGTATCTTGTCTTTTTATGTACACTGAGAGCACGTGCACCAAAGAAAAATTCGAGTTTCGAGTTTAATTTTATTTATAGGCCGGCCAATCCCGGAGGACTCCTTGTGTGTCCAATCACATTTGGCCAATAACGTATTCTATTCTATTCTATTCTATTCTATTCTAAGCTATATTAAGCTATTCTATTCTAAGCTATGCTACTCTACTCTATTATATTCTATCAGGTTCAATTAGTTTCAACAGTACTGAGTTGGATTGGGCTCAAACGTAATATAAACAGGTTTCTGTTGTCCTTTCTTACTACAAATCTGTTATTTGTTCTGGGACAAATGCAAAATCTCCTTTAGTAGCAACTATTCATGGTTTATTTGTTTCTATACTTTTATTTTATTCAACCAAACTCCAGATTAAAACTAGTCAGTTCACCATACATCAAATTATTGTCAAACAATAATTACCCTCAGAAAAAGAAGAATAAAAATGGTGAACCCAGCAAACTCCGATATCTCCCATCAATAATGCATTCAGGAAAGGGGGCACTAGTCACCATAACCCAAAGATTGGAATGATGGCCAGAGTATTATGGTTCTTTGGAATGTCACCAGGATGGGAGCCATGTAAGTAAATGAAACATTTTTTGTGTTCCTTCAAGTCATTGTTGACTCATTACAACTCTTGAATTAGAATTTTATTAGCAATGTTTTTCAGACATGGTTTGCCCTTGCTTTCTTCCTAGGGCTGAGAGAGAGTGACTGGCCCAAGGTCACCCAGCTGACTTTGTGCTTAAGGTGTGGAACTAGAAGTCACTGTCTCATGGTTTCTAGCTCGATGCATTCACCACAATACCAAGCTGGCTCTAGAAATAACACAGTAAACATGAATTATTCATGTCATACCTTAATTATAGTTTAATATAAAACTTATAACACCCTATTTATGCACAATTAACACATTCACTAATGCCCTATCATTTATGATATTAACTTCACCTTGCATTTGGGAATTGACATCCTGGCAAGTTCCCAATTTCCAAAAGTAGAATAGAAAGTTCTTTCTAAAAATGACCGCATCTTTGAATAATGCCAAAATAAATAAGGTTATATAATTTCCCATTCAGAATGCCACATTGTGCCAACAAGCTGGCAGACAGGATTTTTTTCCCCCAATGATATTGGCAGAAGATACAGATCTAATTACACAAAAGCATTGACACCCATTTGTTGATTTGGCACTGAAGTTGTCTGTAAGACAAACCAAAACCAAAATATAATAAATAGCCGAGTGTTAATGAAAGTTCTTAGCTTTAAGAACTTTAGTTACATGTAAACATTTAACAATTGAGGTGAAATGACTTCTTGATTTTGCCCCAGTCAATACTGCCAAGTGGGGTTGAGGATAAATTGGCTTTATCTATACAGGAGTCAGTGTAGGGTCGCTTAGTATTTTATCAGTTGCAACATGGAATATTGAATTCTCAAGTGAAGTAAGTCATAGTTGTAACAGGCTGCAAGTTTAGTAGCTTAGGTTTTATGTCACTTGCTTGCATTTTGAAATATAAATGAAAGACAAAGACTTGTAACTTGTTGGAAGAGTTTAATAATTAAATGTATAAAGAGTATGGAAAAGCCTAATGCTGCAAGCAATTATTTGGGATGTCACAACTTTTCTAGAGTTCTAATCAGAAGTGATATTCAGCCAGTACTGACCAGTTCTTGAGAACCGGTAGTGGAAATTTTGAGTAGTTCGGAGAACCAGCAAATAGATTGGCCCTGTCCCCACTGCCTCTCAGCCTCCCAGCTGATCTTCCTTTGTTGCCCTGAACAGGACAATGGAGCTGGAAACGGGTTACAGGGGTAAGGAGGGAATGGGGAATTTACAGTTTCCTTCCCCTTCCATGCCCACAAAGCCACACTCACAAAGCCACACCATGCCCACAAAGCAATGCCCACTGAACTGGTAGTAAAAAAGATTGAATACCACCACTAGTTCAAACATAGAAGCTTCTGCTTCTACAGGGTTATAAATGGAATCTATCAGTAGCCACTTGGGAACAATGAGAATAAAGTGATATGATTTCACACCAATAGTAAATAATGTTGGAGTCACCTTATCAATGAGATTGGTGCCATATAAATTTAATAAAATAAACTAATAAATAAATAATCCAGATTCCAATTTCTATCTTCTTCCAAGCAATTCCTAGCAGGAGCTTATAACAATATTTACAATCTCTAAGGAAAAAAGCTCTGAAATGTCATAAAATGCACATATAACAAACATCTGGAAAACAAAGTAGAGAAAAGAATTCTTTTTCCTAGAAGAAAAAAAACACCTTTGAGTCATTTTAAGACAGACTGTGGCTGTTACCGGGGTCTATCAAGTACATACATAGCTAGAATGTAAAGCAATTAAGGCTGATGTAGATATATCTCAATTCAATTTGAGTCCCAGATTTTGTATATTTGTCTACTTTCTTTTACAATTAAACTTGGAAATATGGCACTGAGTGTTAAATCCTCCAATTTTAAAAAAATGCTTTGGAAAGGTAGTTCTGAACCCCTATGTGTTCAGGGACCTGAAAATGACAGTTTTAGAAATTGAGTTTCTTCCTGTTTTGCTTCTACCAAAGCACTGTGCAAATTTAAGAAAAGAATCCCTATTAATTCAGAGAAAGATTTTCAGGGCTAACAGATCTTTTTATCCTACCCACGGACATCAGCAATTTCTTGAATTGTGTAACTTCATCCAGTGATTCACAATGTCAGCCTTCTATGCAAATTCACACTCCTGAAAGAAGTGAGCAATCAAAAGCCTGCAGTGAAGCAAGCAATTTTTTTTACTTCCAAATGCATCTCTGGTTTCTGAGTAAAAGAGAAATATAACCAATATCCACTTCAAAAATATCCTTTTGGCAATGAAATATAATATTACAGAATGACCCTCAAAAAATTTCCTCCTCATTGAAACACATCTCAGTTCCTCTGCAAGCAATTGCAGGTAACTAACAGAGCAAAACTAAGCTATATACAAATTGGGGAGGAAAGTCTAGTTTTCTGACTCCATGTTTTCTCCCTTTGTTCCCTTCCCTGAAACCACTGATATAGTAGAATGCAATAATTCTACAGCCTCCTGGTTAATCATATTTCTGTGCTATCTATTTCTACAGAATTATGCTGAGGAAACAACAGGAGAGGAAAGAATAGCATGCTACATCCTAATTTCTACCAACTAATGAATTGAAGGAGTGACCAGAGTTATAGTACCGTGAAAACTCAGTCATTATTTTTGCTTTTGAAACTCCACTGGCTTTGTGTTATATCACATGTCTGAAGATAATCTGAAGAATATTGATGTATAATGTTTTAAGACCACACTTTCATTATTCTTCCCCATTCTCAATTTGACCTTCTATACATAGTATCCTATATACATGGTATCCTATATCCCATGGTATCCCATGTAATAGGTGGTACCTAGCTGAACAGTAGTAACTGTGAGAGGGATCTTGGAGTCCTAAAGGCCAAGCAATTAAATATGAGCTGGCAGTGTGCTGCAGTTGCCAAAAAAGGCAATGCAGTCCGCGGGGGCATTAACAGAGGGATAGAATTAAGATCATGTGAAGATACTATGTTGGTAGATTCACGTAGATTCATTCATTCCTTACTTCATAGCAAAGAGTGTCTCAGGCTAACAGAAATACAAAAGTATAAAATAGCTTGCTATCATGTCAAAATCAAGAATCATAGCGGCAGAATAAATGTAGGCAATTTATGGAACAAGAATTTAGTACAGTATTGTCAAGCATGAAAGATCAGGACCACATGTTGGTCCTGATTGGATTAAGTTCCAATTAAACTGATTTACTCCTAGCATGGCTAAAGCACAGGAATCTACTCAACAGATGGTTAGCACTATCTTGGCATTAGAATTAAGTAGAATTCAAGAGGGTTGGACTTAACCCATTTGTAGAGACTCTAGGCTGATTCCTGTTTTGACTCTGTCCCCAGGTTCCTTTTCCTACAAGGATCTCTATCTTAACATAGTGGTTGTGTGTCCCCATTATTTGTTCATTTCAGCAGAGTAGCTCCAGGAATATGAGATATAATATAAAGCAAACAGAATGGTTTAATATGCCTCAGTTGTTCTTCCTGTAGATTGTTTATTTGATAAAGCTATGGCTTTACACTCCTTGTCATTGTCTGCTCTCAGAAGGGAAAGTATTTAAGGGAGAGTCACTTGGTTGAGATGGAAAGTTATAGAAATTGAATGAATAAATAAATAAAATAAAAATATAATTTATCTCTCTTGCTTTCCTTTATGGTTCACTACTATAAAGTTACCCATTGCGGGCCAAGAGAGAATGATTGGCCCAAAGGCAGGACTAGAATTCACAATTTCCTGGTTTCTAGCTTGATGATTTAACTAGTACACCAAACTGGCTCTCAATTCTTGTCTCTGAAACTGTCCATCATTTAGTGTGACATGCAGACTACTTTCATCTGAGATATTAAAGATCACCCAATCAAGTCCATCTGTTTAAATTTATGTGGCTTAGCACAGCATTCAACATATAAAATTATTTGCCAATGTCTACATTTAAAGAATCATATACAAATTAGCATAATGCAGAAAATGGAGTGAGAATCTTTTTTTTTCATTTTTACAGAACAGTATAGATTTAAAATTATGATATCAACATTGAGCTAATTCAAAGTTATCAGTGGATATAGGGATTAATCAAAATATATCCTGAAGTCAGTTGGCACCTATATTTTACTTTTCTGGGGAAAATTGGGCTGCTTTCCTATGCAAAAAGTTACAACATCATCTTAAAAACAACAACAGCAAAAATCCTATATCCTATATTCCTACATTCTACTTGATCACATTGTAAGGGTTGGGCACTGGGTAACCATATAAATGAATTAAATAAGTAAGTAAATATAATGCACTATGGAAATCTTGAAATCCCACTTTTAGATTTGCCAATAGTTTGCTTCAAAGAGATTTGTGCATATGTTCCCTGTGAAAATACAGTTAGAATTGTACTTAACATTCATGAGCATTTGTGAAGGGAGGAAAGTTTCTAAGAAAAAGTATAAAAGTGAATTATATCTAAGGCTGTAATTAAACTAAATTAAATGTATGTCTGTTAATAAACAAGTAAGCAATCTACACATTTTAAAAGCACTTTAGCACTGTCTGTTTTAACATATTTCAAAGTAATGAGACATTTCTTCCTTTTCTTTTCTCTACAAGTTTTATTAAAATGCTCCAATAAGCAACAATGAAAATGTTTTTAGAAATATTATTGGAAAATCTAGATGAATAGATTTAGTTTTCTATCTTTATTCTGAAAATAATAAGTAACCCAAAACTAAGATCCATCATGGCCTATCATGGTAATTGTTGTAATAGTTTTTATTTTCCCTAAATTGGAATTTAATTTCTCTGTTATTGTGTATTAAAAAAAAACATAATGAAAGCAAGGACAGCTGAAAGTGGGAATAAAAAAAGTCAAGAAATGAGGCTCTCTCTTGGTCACAGCCAGCATTCAGACTTTTTTGACTCCGGCTATAAATGCCTCTAAACTGAAATTAGGTATTTCATATACACTGTGCAAATCTGGACTAGGATAATCAAAATAAGTTTATTTATATATTCAATTTCTATAGTCATCCATCTCAGTCAATGGCTCTGGGAGGCTTATGGTTCAAAAAATATATTACAAAATACAAAAAACATTTTGAAAGAATAGAAACAATAGAAGTATCCAAAATAAATATATATTTATAGCAGCTGAGATACTCGACAAATTAGCAACATAATAAGTAAAGTTGCTTTCAACTTTTTCTCTCTCCAGTACACACACTCCACACACACACACACACAAACAAACACACACACACACACACTATATATATAGCTACATAGATAGATATCTATATATAATGTACATTGATATATACATTTTAATCCATGTAATGTACATTGATATTTAATAAAATTTAAACACAATCCATATCATTACTCTGCAAATCAAATATTTAATAATTTTCTCCGCTTCCTGTCAGATAAAATATTACAATTGGGGGTTGTTTCTTTTCCTATCCTGTATTAATGTTTATCTTTTTGTGAATGGTCATGGTTATTTTAAAAAAAACCACTGCATTTTCCCCTTTCATTTCATTATTCTCTGCTTATTAATATCAATGCTGCTCAATCACCCACAGTCCTATCAGTGTATATATTTGTAACTCATAATAATTCTCCATGTATCTGATGAAGTAGATGTAAACCATGAAATTTTATTGCAAAGAATTTGTCTTTGAAGTATCTGTTGTTTTTACCGTAATAGATTAACATGGCTATGCCTCTAGGAATTAACTAGCTAGATGTTTAATGGAGAACTGAGGAGAAATATCACTGTCTATTGCAAAAGAGCTAACAAATGCCAGGCTTCTATGAAGAGCCATGGGAAAAAAAATTACATGCCTGTGGAAAATAAGATGAACATGAAAAAAATTACCAGTAAATAATCCAGCATTGCAGACTGGATAGTCACAGGAACATAAACAGTTTCTTACAGGATCAGACCTCTGGCTCATCTAGTCCAACAGTCTGTTTTCAGAGTGGCCAACCAACTGCATGAGGAAGTCCACTTGTGTAGGAGATGCGTAGATATTTAGAAGATGACAGATGTCCTTCCAAAGCAAATATACTATCAATCAGGTTTGTTCAAGTTGAATTACATCTTCCATGGGGGGAAAAATCCTTTTATCTCTCCTGATTCAATTTCATTGTGTGGCTTCAAGTTCTAGTACTTTGAGAAAGGGAAAATAGCTTCTTGTTCACTTCACCTACACTTAGATTTTAAATGATTTGGCATTAGACCCTTAAATTTAAAGCAAAGACAAAACAAAACAGAATAAAATGCTAATAACCTGGTTTTGGCAAAACTATCTGACTGTTTAACATAGTCAGGACTGGCTCACGTGACTTCAACATTATCTTCAGAGAAGCCACTGAAGTAAGGGAGATCCTATGTTTCATTGCTATGGAATTTGGAACATTCAATGGTAAGACAATTGCTTTCAGAAGGAAAATATTTTATGTTAGCCACGTATAATCCCAATCACTTGAATTTGATTGATCCAATAATAGAAATCATAAAATCATTGTTACATTTATTTGCTATCCATCTCACAGTTCAAGGTAACTCTGAGCAGCTTACAATGGGATAAAATATGCAAAGATCAAAACAATTATCAATATAAAAATATATTAAAATTATAAAAACCAACTAAAAAGCCTGTGGTTGAAGTGAAGAGGTCATGATGCTTTCTTGATTACTGCACCAACCATCTCCAGCCAACAGCTTCTCCTTCAGGACTCCAAGCCAACAGGCATAGCCAAGATTTGAGGCTTTTCCTGAAGGTTAAAAATCTTCTCCTCATTTCCAAAGGGTGGGACTGTGGCAGAAAAGGCTCTTCTCCTGGATCCCACCAGCCGAAATTCCTTGGCTGATGGGATCAGTGCTGGGATTCAATTTTTTTTACTACCAGTTCTGTGGGCATGGCTTGATGGGCATGGCAGAGGAAGGATACTGTAAAATCTTCATTCCTTCCCCACTCCAGGGAAAGGTTCCTGCAAAAATCCCCATTTCCTCCCAATTAGCTGGGACTCAGGAGCAGAGAATTGAGAATTGGTGGGGGCAGGGCCAGTCAGAGGTGGTATTTACCAGTTCTCAGAATTACTCAAAATTTCCTCTACCGGTTCTCCAGAACTGGTGAGAACCTGCTGAATACCACCTCTAGATGGGATCCACAGCAGAAATGGGGCAGCCCAATCCCATTGGGGAAAAATAGTTCCACAGATAACCTGGACCTATGCCATAAAGGCTTTAAAGGTGATAACCAATGCCTTGAATGGTATCTGGAAGCAGATCAGCAGCAAGTTCAATCTGTGTAACAGTGGTGTTACATGGGTCCCCAAAACCGTTTGTGCTGCTGCATTCTGGACCAATTCCAGTTTCCAAATACTTTTCAAGGGAGTCCCATGTAAATCATATTGCAGTAAACCAAGCAGGAGATGACCTGGTGTGAATGACTGAGCACACTGAATACTATAAGCATTGGGGTTCAATGTATTGTTATTGTTACCAGTATTAGGTTCAAGTTAAAAACTACGGGAACAAAGTTAAAATGGGTGTTTTGTATGGTGGACCTTTCTCCTCAATTATAAAATTCAGCTTTTGCATATACTCTCTTAGGCATATCAGAAAACATGCATTTTTCTTTCAAAAATGTAAATAAGAAAAGTGAACTGTTTGTTTTTAATAGAATGGAGAAAAGTTGAAAGGATTTTTTGGATTACGATTACAAAGATTAAATTATTTTCTCCATAAACATAGCACTTTCACAAGAAGCTGTGAAAATGGTATTAAATGTATTCAAATTGGCTTTAGAGTAACATAGAATCACTACACTTGCAACCAACTTTCATTAAAGTTTTACTGATTTTATCACATAAATTGCCTGGATGCTACCTAAGGCAATCCCTTTTAAAGTCACTTGATACCTGCAGAATTAAGTCATGGGAGCCAATTTAGGCAGCTTTAAATCTCAAACAGCTTTACAAAGGATCACTCAACTAAACCTGCAGTCTTGTTAAGAGAAGTCAATTTTAAATAGCTTTCCTCTTACCAAATTACTTTGTCTTCTAACAACATTGAGTGGAAATTGAATATACACAATTTCTCAAAAACATATCCTTTACTGCCTTAGAGAATCATGGAATTATAGGCCATCTTCTCTGACTCCCTGAGCAGGGTAGGAATCTACTACATCATAGTTCCCCAATGTTTTTGGACTGGTGGGAGGAAAGAGAAGGGACAGTCCCAGGTGTGTGGTGGGCAAGCATGCATGTGTACACACATCTACTTGCATGAGTGGCAGGCTGCTGCTTGCACAAATGGAATGCACACAAGCGATCACCCGTTGTTCGAGTAAGTGGGGTTGTGTATGCGTGCTTGCCACCACTTCCTCAGCCTGGTTCTGAAAGGCTCAAGCCTGAATAGTGGGCGATGGTCCATGGGTTGAGGACCCTGATACTACACTGTACTGGATGGTTGGTTTCTTGGCTCCCATTTAGAAATCTCCACCAAGAAGATATTCACTATTCTTCTAAGCTTGTCCCATTATTTAACAGCACCTGCAATTAGGAAATTATTCCCAATAATTTACCCGAATCTAGTTTTAGGTTTATATGTTTTTTTTAGTTTTAGGGGTTTTCCTATTTTCAAGTTCCATATTTCATGTGAGAGTTGTTTGAATATTTATAGATCACATCTGCCCCAATTTTATTTTCTAAAACCTAAACACACCCAGCTTTTTCAACCTCTCCTGATAGGGTCTGGTTTTTAGACCTGTCATCCTTTTTGGGACCTTCCCCTGAAGCAGTTGCAGCTTCTCAATATAACTTTTAAAATGCAGTGTCCAGAAGTGGATACTGGATTCCAAGTAATGTCTAACAAACACAAAATATAATGGAACTGGACAGAGCAAAATTTTTGTACAATTAATGGCTAATAGGATATTAATAATACCCTATTGTAATATATAAAGAAGAGAGTGATAGATATAGAGATAATGATAGTGATAGAAATAGAAATAGGAAATCTCTAAGCCTAGTGTCTGACCTCGTTGTGCAAATAGTAAAACAAATGGGGAAAAGCAAAACAAACATACTAAGATAGATAAATATTTAATTTCTGACACTCCCGCTTCTTTGTGCTCCAATCAATTTAAATACTGTATTTCTGTTATTGAAACCCAAGACTGAATTGGTCTGGTTATAGATGTCCAGTAGTATTTCTGGATACTTGTCATATTTATGCCAAGCTCATCCTGTACATGTGAATGGTTCTTTTCCTACCTAAGTGTAAGACTTTATGCTTGCTGCATTTGAACATTATCCTATTGACTTGTTGCCAAATAATTTTCAATTATGAATTTGTCTTCTTAAGTATCAATCACTTCTCAGTTTTGGCAGTGTGAAAGTTTGAAGAACATCTATTCTATTCCATCCTTTAGATAATTTATAAAACATCTATAAATGGGTTGAAGATAGAAATCCTAGGTGGCCTTTTCTTAATCTTTATCTCCCAATTTATGCAGAATAATTTACAAGTCAGACAGAGATTATATGTCTCTTCTGAAAAATGGAAAAGGCATAGTTAAAGGGCAATTTTTGTCTATAATCTTAAACTCTAATGTATGCATATTGTCCAGCTTCTGTGTGGCTTGTAAGAAAATTATTCAGGGAAATTTCCAGCTTAGTTCAGTGTTTTTCAACCACTGTGCCGCGGCACACTAGTGTGCCGTGACATAGTGTAAGGTGTGCCGTGGGAAAAACACCTTATATATAGTCAATATAGGCACAGAGTTAATTTTTTTTAACATTTTCTAATAGTGGTGTGCCTTGTGATTTTTTTCATGAAAAAAGTGTGCCGTTGCATAAAAAAGGTTGAAAAACACTGGCTTAGTTTGCTCCTAACTTACATCCAGGCAACCCCTCTATTCAGATTGAACAAGCATCCATGGCACTCAATTAAAAAACTAAATAAATAAACCAAGACACACGTAAGAGGTTCGTGTTCATTAGTTAAACATCAATAAACTTCAAAAATGTTTCTTACAAAATGAGACAAAAGACAAGAAAAGCAGGCAGAGAAAAAAACACAAATGGCAGATAATTTGTATTAATAGCTATTGCTATTGCTATTGCTAATTATATATAATAAAAAGTGTGAAATTTTCTAAGGCCACTGAAAACAAACCTGTATCCAGGTTTGGGCAGTCTCAAAGGGAATGGCTTTTGATTCAGCTTCAACCGTTTTACAAATGGTGACAAAATAGGAATGGAAATTAAGAGATAGATCCCTCCTCTATTTTACACCGTGAAAGAAACAATTTGACAGATGTGAATGAGGAATTGAATATATTTTATTTTAAAACTTTCCTTTCTCAAGAAATGGTACCAACTTATTTACATTATTTTTTAGCTTTCTTCAGAATGTTTGAAACACATCATCTACATACTTTGTTTATCTCCTATAACCAGTGGTAGAATAACTTAACAACCAGTTCTCTGGTGGGATAAGCGTGGATGGTTGGTCATGTGACTGGGTGGGTGATGTCACTCATCCTACCCAGCCATGCCTCCTGGACACTTTTCTCAAAGGCAGAGGTAGGATTTAGTTGGTTGGGCTAATCCCACCACTGGCTAGCTCTGCCCCACCCATTTTTGGACTGTTTTTGGACCATTTCTGGGCAGTTTTTGGGTGGTTTTCGAGCTCTTTTTGACCCAAAAAACTGTGGAAATAATTGCCAGATCCCGTACTGGATTAGCCAGTGATTTGGTATAAGGAATTTCTCTGTATTCTCATGTCCTGATGCCACTTCACCCTAATATGTACAGTACATAGATGCAAGTTCAATCTACATGCTATGGGAAAACTAATCAGCCCTACTAGTCTTTTTCTTTCCCAGTAGATGCCTCTTCAGGAACTAGGGAAACAAGGGGATAATTTAAATTCAGGAAAAGAAATAAAAATGAAACTTAATGAAACTTAAACTGATTCCACCTTAACTTTCTTGGATACAACACAGTCAGTCTTTCAAGATTTTATTAAGACAACCTATATCAATGAGGTAAAGTTCTAGTTATACTTGAAAGAACAGATTAGGGATTGATCATCATGAAGAAAATCAATCTATGTGGAGTTGAAAATTACTTAATGGCACATAATCAATCAAAATTCAGTTATTCTTGAGGAGTCTGTTTCCTGGCCAGATCAAACCATGGCATCAATAATGTTCCATTTAAAAAAAGGATGTTGCATTGGATAGATGAATAAATGACAGACTGACAAACAGACATACAGATACAGATCTCTCTCTCTCTCTCTCTCTCTCTCTCTCTCTCTCTCTCTCTCTCTCTCTCTCTCTCTCTCTCTCTCTCTCTCTCTCTCTCTCTCTCTCTCTCTCTCTCTCTCTCTCTCCATACACACACACACACACACACACACACACACACACACACACACACACACTTTATATTGCTGCCTATTCACCCATGCAAGGCAGCTTACAAACTATAAAACCACATTTAAAACAATAAAAGCTAACAAAATCAATCAAATAAATTAATATAGCACAATATAACAAAATCACCCCCCACCCCACCCCACTTCAGTGACACACAAACCATTTAATGGGTTCCATCCTGCTCTGGGTTCCCCAGGTCTTCAACATCTTCCAGAAAAATATTAGAATGGGGGCCATTCTAATCTCTTGGGGAATTATGTTCCAGAGAGAGGCAGCCACCATGGAGAAGGCCCTTTTTCTGTATCTCTCTCGGAGATGGGATCCGCATCATTCCCTGCTCCCCACTCTCATTATATATTGTATTGCGTTGGTGTTTACAATATATCATGGACCACATTTTCCCATAGTGAAATTTAGTTGATGTGAAACCCAAGAGAGAGAGAAAAATAACACTTAGGGATTGTCACTACAATTTGCAATGAATAAATAACTTTATTAATATTTTACAAACACAAACATAACAAACATTACCTAAAAGGTTGTATTTTTAACTGCCATACATTTCACTGTGTCCTGTTTCACTTTGGTTTGCAATGTACATATCAGCTCAATAAATATGTCTTGTTCAAAGTGAGTAATTTCTTGCTTTTTAAATCCAGCATTGGGCAATGTTTTAAAAGTCACCTCATTCCTCTTGCCATCTATAACTAAATAAAAGTATTCTTCTTGGCAAGAGAAGCACTGTTTTTCTTCATTCTGTCATTACATAATATTGAAAAAAATCTATTTTATTCATATTGCATTTAAAATAATATGCTATTTTCTAGAATTTATGGTCACATGGAGTCCAAACAAAATTAAGCATTCACATACTTAATGCAATATTTAATTCTGAAGGCTTGTAAAATTTAATAAAAACAGAACATCCAACCATATGGCTCTCCAAGTTGTTGTATACCTAAAGGTCTCAATTTACAACTCTCAACATGTTCCGGCGTTACCCTAAAACAATAGAAATATTAAATATGTATCATAGATAGTGTGAAAAGAGCTGCTACGCATGCTTTGGAGTTGGGTTTCTATAAACATAATTAGTTAACCAATTGATTCTTAGGAGTACTTTGGCACAATGTATTGAAAAAGAAGTCAAAATGCACTCAGTGTTCTTCCAGAGATTTCAGAATTGCCAGTTAGTTGCCATTGCTGCAGTGAATATTTGTTTTTCCAAGTGATTCATACATCCAGCAATACCACTTCCAAATTTTTTATTTGTATTACAGTACTACATTTGCTGTATTGGGAAATGGACATTGTTTATTCAAGAATGTGTATCCTTCCTATGCTTCTACTTCTGAACTAAGACAATAAAACAGAAAAATGAGGAGAAGAAATTTGAGTTTTATGAGATAAGGCAGATTCTACACTAGCTTTCCAGATCAGATGGAAATATTTTGATGTACTGAAACTACAACTTCCAAAATCCCTAGTCATCCCCACCCCTGCTTTCTGGGCATATTGGGAGTTGTAGTACCTTCGTATCTGAAGGCATCATTTTAGCAAACACTGCTGTTAACTCAATAAGTCCTTGGATTGCTTCAAATAATAAATAAACACATACCTACATATCATTTTGCATTCATTCTTGTTTCATTTCCCCTTCTATAGGAGATAATACATTCTTCTGATCATCAAGCACCAATTCAATGTTAACACACACATCAAACACCCAATCAAAACCTGCAGCTGTACCATTTTCATAAATCACAATATTTTTGATTTGCTTTTCATCCTATTCTTCTTTTGTATCTCAAAAAAGTACAGTAAAGTTAGGGAAATGAGTGAAGAGTCTTGGTGGCTTATCATGGGAAACAAAGAAATAAATTGGGTGCTAGAAATTTAGGTATCCAGGGTTTCAAATTAGTGGGATGTAGGAAACAGGCCTCTGATGTAGAGAAAATCAGGATAAAATAATGTGAATGAATGCAAAGAAAGCAGATTTGGCACCTTATGAAGGAAGGAGCAATATCTTCCAAAGGTTTGAAAGGAAAACATGAAACTTTGAGTTTAAAGTAAGATATAAAGATAAATGACATGGAAAAAGAGATATCAGATGTTCATGCTGGCTTTGGGAAATGCTGAGGAACATGACCCATTGCTTCTGATGCAAACTGTCTAACTGAGTTTCAGTCATCCAGGTCATGGTTATCTCAAAGTGCTTCTTCAAAAGGCAACTGGACTTTCTGGTTTTTCTTTGAAGACATTTCGCTTCTCATCCAAGAAGCTTCTTCAGCTCAGAATGCCTTTAAAGAAAAAACAAAAAGTCCAATTGCCTCTTGAAAAAGAACCTTTGAGAGATTCAAAGAATATCAAAAAGAAATTCATGTGTGCTTCATTGATTATTGAAAAGCTTTTGATCACATCAATCCCATCAAACTGTGGAATGTGCTTAGAAAACTAAGAATCTCAGAATATCTCATTGTCCTCATGAGAAATCTACGTACAGGAATTACACTACAGACAGAAATTTCAATCCCTTATGTGCCAATGATAAAACCAAATCATGATTAAATATCTTCTAGCCCTTCAAGGCCAAATATATGCCAAAACCAAAAAGATGACAGTGCAGTCTACAGTAGTTAAAGAGTTGCCAATCCCTCTTGTACAAAATAGATAATGACAATAGCTGAAGACAACAGAAGCCAATTAAATTGTCATCTGACATCACATGGTAATGTATGTGCACTTCTAAGAAACCCTAAGTAATAGAGTTCATCCTTTGCAGTACAATGAATGCATTTATTTATTTGTTTGTTTGCTTGTTTGTTTTGTCAAGCATGTATAAGATAGGAATGGGGTGAGGTCAACAGTCACTCAATTGTGTTAATGTCCGATATAGGGCAGGCTTCATTCCCTGTTATCTATATGCTCCTGAGAATATCTGCAACATGTCTCTATGTGTGTGGTACTAAACAACAAACAGATTTCCCCATTCATATGGAGTGCTACCTATCATTTACTATTATTTTATATTCGTATTCTCAATATCAGAGATGACAAATGCTTTCACATTTGTTTTATAGACAGAGGCTGCAATTCCTTGGGTCTGTAGATGTTCTACAAAAAAAAAAGATGAGAGAAGTTAAAAAAAACCTGGTATTTTTAGGCTTTTATATTTATGGGAAATATACTATTGATTTCCAGGTCCTTCTCCACATTCATAAAAGCTGCGTGGGAAAGATGTAACCATTTCCAACATAAGGAGGACATTCCATGTGTCAAGGATTTTCACCTGATATAACATTGCATTATAGCAGTAAAGTGTAGCACAGCTCAAGTTCTTCTCAAACAGTCTTAGAAGAAACTTGCCACTTAGTCCATTTTTCCTTGCAAATAGCCTGATTGATACTAGTGCTAAATTGTTTTTAAATCATTAAAAAGGTTTCTTGTTTAACCACCAACTTAGAAAACTGATTTAGCTGGAAACTGGGAAGCAAACTCCTTTCCCATATATTCTGTCAATTTGATTTCTTGTCACTGAGCAACTGAGAAGAAAATCTATCTAAAAAAGAAAAGGAAATGGATTTTCCCATTTTTTGCCTCTTGTACAATGAGAACTCTTTTGGTGTCTCCAGGCACATTCTTAGATAAATTAAACTTAGCTATTTTTTCTCCAGATCCTTAAATGAATTTATTCACTCTAGAAGTCGTCCTCACTGAATTTGTTCTACTTTATTATCTTAATTAATCTGAAAAAAGAAAACTTGTTACATTACTTTCTCATACGTTTTAGTAGCACACTTGAGTTAGTCAGAACTTTTCCATTTATCTATTTCTATATATGGTATTTTTCTGCTTCCCAGTGTGAGGAATACTGTGATAATAAGAATCCAAACTTGGTTTGCCAGTTTTATCCTGAATGCATTTTTAAAGAATAAAATGGTTATGTCAAAGTGTGAGTCCAGTACAGGGCAATCATGTACATTCCTCCTGATTGGTAAATGAAATGAGACCTCTTTAAAGTGAGTTTAACTGTTATGTCCTGATATAATTTTTCAGTTACGTACAAAAATGTTAAAAATAGTTTGATATATGAAGAGTGATATGCATTCTTTTTCTTTAAAAAGAAATTACATACCTCTATATACATTATGTGTCACTATTTACATATGAATAGTATTTTAAGTTTTTGATGCTATTGCTTTTGCTGTTCTTAATCTTACTGATATTTGTTTCTAGTGTTGCTTTTATTAATGTTATGTCTTAACATTCTGCCCTAAAGAGGCTCAGAAATAAAAGTGTAAATGAGGTTCAAACGTTATTGAGCATTCTAACTTAACATTGTTTTTTTTTAAATGAAATTAAAACAAACTGCAAGTCTTATATTTTAACTTACAGTTTTATTTTTTAATGGTACAGCTGATTCTAATTTTAAAAAAATAAGAGAATGAACAAATAACAGCTTGTGAGTTTTGCCATTGTTGTGATGAGAAAAAATGCCAGAGACAATTTAGATTGTACCAAATAGAATCATTTTTAAGACTTAGAAGAAATTAATGCTTCCTATGCAATCTTTAACAGATTTATGGGAGGCATTAATGCTCACCAAAGTTCATAGATATATTCCCTAGTTTGATAGGATTTGGAGAAAAAAGACTAGGAACACAACATTTTAGACATATTACAAAAGAATTGCAATGTTTAGTTTAGAAAAATATTAGGAGCCAAAGCACTGGGACAGCTTTGGGGGAATTGAAATGTTTATTCAAATGTCTGTTGTGTTTATAAATCAAATAAAGCATATGCTGTTTTATTTATATTTTATAGATAACTTACATTAACTAGGCTCTTCCCATTGGAAAACCCTTGTAACTTAATAGCAACTATACTAACCTAACCTTGGTATACTTCTATATCCTATACCCTGAAATAATATAATGCTATAATCCTCAAGCAGCCTGTGGAATGTTGAACAGGTAAGTAATTAGTTTTTACTTCTTGTTATGTAAATACTAGTGGATAGGCTTCATTTTGATTTATATTTTGAAGTCTCTGAATTAATGCTACTTAGAAAGTTTACAGTTTTAAGAAGGTTAGATTATGATCACCACTACTGTCAGAAATCTGAGGATTTTTCAGCTTTGGAATGCAGCCATTTCATCAGTGTAGTTGTAATATTTTCTCTGTGGCCTAGAGTGTTATATTTCAAGTGAAGAATGGCTATGGGTCTAATTTGTGAGAAAGAAAGGGGCACAAAGGGTTTGTCACAACAGTTCTTCTAAAAATGATTGATGATGATGATGAAAACTTTAACCTTAGACTTTTTATTGTCAACCTCACCCCATTCCTAGGAGGTCTATAAGGGGGTGTGCATAAGGGCATCAATGTGCCTACCATCCCTGTCCTAATGTTCCCTTTTATTTGTATCCATTTCATGTATTCAAAATCATGTTTATACTTATTTCTGTTGTCTAATACACGCTTGACGAAATAAATAAATAAAAATAAATAAATGAAGATGATGAGTTTTCATCTATTGGCCCAGACATTCTGAAAAATTCAGAAAAACCTATTTATGCAGCAGGTGCCTAACAAGTAAGAAGCAATTTGTGTACAATGCAACCCTTAGCATCAATTATGGGAGAAAATCTGTTGTTTCTAGCACTGCAAAGTCAACATTTGCATCCTGTACTGTGATGGAGAGTAAATCCTCACAAAGCCATTTCAACCTGATGATAAAGAGGGTCTTTTTTCGAGCTAGTACATGAAGGTGACATAAGTGTCAGGTAAAAGTATAAAAGATAGACCTCTATTTTTTAGTTGAGAGGAGTAGGTAGGACTAGATTTGGGAACTGTTTTGACCTTAGCTCTGATCAGATGTGCCTGAGCACAATTCAACAACCAGAAAGGGTAACCTCAGAAGAATAGATTTGCACAGCCTTTCTTCAATACAATCAACATGATTTTCTAATGCAGTATTTAAAAAATCTTATTGAAATTCAAGTTATTAAATTTATTTGCCACCTGACACCCAGCAACTCTGGGAGTGGAATTTAGAATTTTTTAGAATTTTTTTTTTTTAATTAGAATTTTATTAGTATTTGTAGGCCGCCCTTTTCCCTGAGGGGACTCAGGGCGGCTCACACAAAACTGGGAAGGGGGAATACAGACATTAAGAGAGAAACATGTAATAAAATAGTAAGCAACATACATTCATCATTCGGGAGGGGTAACTATCCTAACCCCAGGCCTGACGGGCGAGCCAGTTCTTCAAGGCTATGCGGAAGGCTTGGACGGTGGAGAGGGTACGAATCTCCACGGGGAGCTCGTTCCAAAGGGTCGGGGCTACTGCTGAGAAGGCCCTCCTCCTTGTAGTTGCCAGCCGACACTGGCTGGCCGATGGAATACGGAGGAGGCCTAATCTATGAGATCTTATCGGTCGCAGGGATGTAATTGGCAGAAGGCGGTCTCTCAAGTATCCAGATCCACCGCCATGTAGGGCTTTATGGGTGATTAATAGCACCTTGAAGCGCATCCGGAGATCGACAGGTAGCCAGCGCAGCTCGCGGAGGATAGGTGTTATGCGGGTGAATCGGGGTGCACCCACAATCACTCGCGCGGCTGCATTCTGTACTAGCTGAAGTCGCCGGATGCTCCTCAAGGGCAGCCCCATGTAGAGCACATTGCAGTATTCCAGCCTAGAGGTCACAAGGGCCCGAGTGACTGTTGTGAGAGCCTCCCGATTCAGGTAGGGTCGCAACTGGCGCACCAGGCGAACCTGGGCGAATGCCCCCCTGGTCACAGCCGTTAAGTGGTGGTCAAATGACAGCTGTGGATCCAGGAGGACTCCCAAGTTGCGAACCCTCTCTGAGGGGTATAAAATTTGACCCCCCAGCCTGAGTGGTGGAATAGTAGCCAAATCTTTGGGAGGAAAACACAACAGCCACTCGGTCTTTTCTGGGTTGAGCACAAGCTTGTTAACCCTCATCCAGTCCATAACGGCCTCAAGGCCCTGGCTCATCACGTCTACCGCTTCATTGAGTTGGCACGGGGCGGACAGATACAATTGAGTATCGTCCGCATATTGATGGTATCTAATCCCGTGCCTGCGGATGATCTCTCCCAGCGGTTTCATGTAGATGTTGAATAGTAGGGGGGATAAGACCGAGCCCTGAGGCACCCCATAATTTAGGGGCCTAGGGGACGATCTCTGCCCCCCCACTAACACCGACTGTGACCTGTCCGAGAGGTAGGAGGAGAACCACCGTAACACGGTGCCTCCCACTCCAACCTCCCGCAGTCGTCGCAGAAGGATACCATGGTCGATGGTATCGAAAGCCGCTGAGAGGTCAAGGAGGACCAGGATGGAGGAATGTCCTTCATCTCTGGCTCTCCAGAGATCATCCATCAATGCGACCAAAGCGGTTTCTGTGCTGTAACCGGGCCTGAAGCCTGACTGGAAGGGGTCTAGGTAGTTTGCTTCTTCCAAGGACCGTTGGAGCTGGAAGGCCACCACCTTCTCAACAACCTTCCCCAGAAAGGGAAGGTTGGAGACTGGACGATAGCTATTAAGAACAGCTGGATCCAAGGATGGTTTCTTCAGGAGGGGTCTTACCACCGCCGCTTTCAGTGTGGCGGGGAAGTTCCCCTCCCGAAGGGAGGCGGTTACAACCGCCTGGATCCAGCCTCGTGTCACCTCACTGCAGTTAGTAACCAGCCATGAGGGACACGGATCCAGGACGCAGGTGGAGGTACTTACAGCTCTCATGGCCTTGTCCACATCCCCGGGGGTAACGTCCTGAAACTCAACCCAGAGCTGTTCTACTTGGTCCCCCTGCGCCTCGGCTGGAACTGCGGGGGTGGAGTCCAAGTCCGACCGAAACCGAGCAATTTTGTCCGCTAAGAATTGGGCATACTCTTCAGCTCTGCCCTGCAAGGGTTCCCCCGCCTCCCTGTGGAGATCAGCCACACAGGGAGTATGTTTTCGACATGTTTTATATCATATGTAAAAATGGACATTCTGTGATTCCTCTGCTTGTTCTACAAAATGCTAGTTTTCTAAGGGTTTACCCCCATGACTTTTATCCAAGGACAAATACCTAAAAGGTCCTTTGATATTCAAATTCTGCCTGGTAAACATGTCTGGCTTTCCATTTCCCTCCAATTGCTAGACAGTCATCATAGTGAAGATTTAGAACAACAGGTGGGGGGAGGTACACATTTCACCAATGACAACTGCAATACCCATACAGTCAGCTGTAAGCCCTTCAAAGTAGGCCAGATCAGAAAACAGATTCCACAAGATGTCAGCTATAGTAACCAAGTTTTGAAAGTCTGAGAGCATTTTCCTTCCCACCCTCCCACTAATACCAAATGAATAAACAGGAGTTTCTGCCTAATGACCTCTTGCTTTCCTGAGCTTAAATCATGATTTGCCAAATTGTTGCATTCCTCTCCTAGGTCAACTTTGTAGTTTTCAACACCACCATCAATTTCTCAAAGAAATCTGGAATGGTGACCTACCAGACTCGCTCCACTCCAGCAGCTCTGCAAGATCATGGTGCAGTTAGTTAGTCGTTGTTCCCTCTTTTCTGCTACCTGATGCCTGGGGTCCCCTTCCTCCTTTTGGCACTTCTCCAGGCAGATTCTGCCATAGCTAGAGAGAGAATTGGAAGGTCCTTCCTCCTCTCCTGCTGCAGGATTGTCTATTCTGGTGAATTCTAGTAGACTTATATACCATTTTACAGTCCTTTACAGCCCTCTCTAAGCTGTTTGCAGTCAGCATATTGCCCCCAACAATTTGGATTCTCATTTTACCAACTTGGAAGGATGAATGGCTAATTCAACTTTGAGCTTGGTGAGATATGAACTGTCACATTGAAGGCAGCTGGCAGGCAGCAGAAGTAGCTTACAGTACTGCATTCTAACCATTGTGCCACACTGGCTCATGTAGTGGATAATGTAGCAGGAAGCACGGAATCCTTTTTGTCATGGAACTCACAGTGTACTTACAGTAGTGACAGAACATGGCAAGTTGTGTCTGAATAGTGGTGTGTGGTAAACCATGTTTTCCTACAATCTCTCTGATTCAGAGTATACTTTTTGGTGAACCAGTTTTCTTTTATTCAACAATTGAATCCAATAATTGAATCCAATTTGAGGGAGCAATGGAAATCTCCCATTGCAATCTTGGCACCTTCCTATATCTGTGTGCAATAACATGCTTTCCATTCAATCATGTCTGATTCTCAGAGGCTGTCTGGGCAAGTTTCTGCTGTTTTCTTGGCAAGGTTTTTCAGAAGGACCTTGCCATTGCCTTCTTCTTGGGGCTGAAAGTGATTAGTTGTTTCTTTAAGAGAGGTTGAACGGCTTCTCTGTCCTTTAAGAAGTGTGAAGAATTCTGGGGAGAATAAATACTATTCAATTTATCTTCTTCATCTTTGTTTTGTCTGGTACATCTTAGGAAACTCTGTTGAACAGAATTATAGAGTTTAATCTTGTCATCTTCAGACAAATCTGATATTTGAAGAATGGCACATATTTCATTATCCAGCCAATTAATGACTAGGGTTCCAATAGTAGATATTTACCCTGTAATTGTTCCCGCAGAAGAAGTATCACCAGATGCATTTTCATAGCATGGTTCCTGGTTTACCTGGCAAATAAACTGCTCAGCAATGGAATAGGAATAATCAATGATGGACCCATAAGGTATCCTGATTTTTTGATTATCTGCTTATTTCTTTTGGGGACAACTCTTTCTATGACTCAACTTTTAGACTTTGAGATGTAGCTGTTTTAAAAGATTACTCTTCAATGTGTTCAGATCTATTTCTCCTATTTTACACGCTAGATCATGACTAGCATGACAATCTGATGGCCATGTTCTGTTTGATCCAGTCTCTACCAAGAATTTCCCCAGTTTCTGCACATTATTTCCAACATTTGGTAGAATTAGTGTTGGGTGGCTGAGCTATTGCTTTTTAACTGATCTTTTGAATTTGGCAAGCCAGTCAGATAGAAAAAGGCTTGTTCTCATTTGCAGGCTTCAGGATCAGAGTTACCGTATTTTTCAGAGTATAAGACGCACCTTTTCCCCTCAAAAAAGAGGCTGAAAATCTGGGTGGTCTTATACACTGAATACAGCATTTTTTGCCTCCCAAAACCCCACCCCTTTACCAAAATGGCCATGCAGAGCCTATAGAAGGCTTTCAGTGAGCTCCTGGGGGCTGGGGAGGGCAGAAATGCATGAAAAAGGCCTTCTTTTTCTCAATTTGGCCTCCCCAGCCCCCAGGAGTAGCAGTTAGACTTATATACCGCTTCATAAGGCTTTCAGCCCTCTCTAAGCGGTTTACAGAGTCAGCATATTGCCCCCAACAACAATCCAGGTCCTCATTTTACCCACCTCGGAAGGATGGAAGGCTGAGTCAACCTTGAGCCGATGAGATTTGAACAGCCGAACTGCAGAACTGCAGTCAGCTGAAGTAGCCTGCAGTGCTGCATTTAACCACTGCGCCACATCGGCTCACATCGGACGCAGTAAGCGTCCTCAAAGCTATGCATGGAATTGTTTTGACAAAAAGCAGGCCAATTTTTGCAAAAAAACAGGCCATTTTTGCTTGTTTTTGTGGGGGCCACCCACCAGGACCACTCTTCAAGCCCCTAAAGGCTATTCATGTCTTTGGGGGGGGGGGGAAATGGGCCCATTTTTGTGAAAAATGGGGCATTTGGGGGAGGTTTGCAGAGTGCAAAAACTTTTTTTAAAATTTGCCTCTTCAAAATCTTGTTACGTCTTATATTCCGATGCATTTTATACTCTGAAAAATACGGTACCTGCTAAAAGGTAACTGCAGAGACTGTAAGTGGCATCTTGGAAAACTTCTAAAAAGTGGGGCACATCTGCAGGGACAGTGTGACAATTTGCATCTAACAATGGGGGCCATAGAAGAAAATCACATTTTGGGAATTCAGGGCTATTGTTCTCATCACCTTGAAAAAATCAGGTTTTGAAGAATGAGAACAATGTTCGAGTTCCTGTGATATATGACAGTGTGTAATGGCCTCTTCTCTGTGATAGCTATGACAGGCTGAGGACATGAGCTCATCCACTACTGCAAAGTTCATTTTTATTTTTATTTAAACAACTCATTGCCTTCAAAAGAAGATGAAAGACCCTCCATAAATTTTAATTTGCAGGAATGTATTAAGCACAAAGTTTGCTAGCAATTTTAAAAGCATGCAGTATTTTGAGTCGTTTGAAACAGAACAGTATCACCATATTCCAACACTTCTTTCATAAAAAAATATGCCTTTTTTCAGGTTTGGATGGCTGACTTACACAAGAGAAGAAAGAGAGAGAGAATGTAATTGTTACTGTTAAGATTTAATAACTATAAACTGGTGTTAAACTGTTAAGATTTACCCGTAATAACTTTAATAACTATAAAGTGGTGGATATTAATCACTGTCATTTACCACCCTTTTATTATACTGGTTTTTTGATGTACCTGTATTTCTATACACTTCCCACTATTTTCTTAATCCTAACAAACTTGGGTTGTTCCATCCCTACTGCTTTCTTATCTTCAACTTCAAACAAGCAATATGCATCGACCAAATCTTTCCAAATCTCAAGCTTCATTTGAGCATAGTCTATTTACCTTCTGTACCACTTTCTCATTTAAAAAAATGAACTTATATGTTTGAGGACTGCTGACACAACTCAGTGATCATGAAATTTGCTAGGATCTTGCTTGTCAATTGTCATAAATAATTACTAACGGCTGAATTTACACCCCTCCCTGCTAATAAAAATGACTGAATCAGTATCATCTATAGAAATCTCTTGTCCAAATCCTCCAGAAACCTGCGAAGTTCCAACAATATATATTGTACTAAACCTGGCAATAAATAAGTTGTACAGGTTGTATGGTCGCTCAGTAGCTAAAATGCTGAACTTGTCGATCCAAAGGTTGGCAGTTTGGCAGTTTGAATTCCTAGTGCTATGTATTGGGGTGAGCTCCCATTACTTTTCCAAGCTTCTGCCAATCTCGTAGTTTGAAAGCACGTAAAAAATGCAAGTAGAAAAATAGGGACCACCTTTGATGGGAAGGTAACAATGTTCCGTGCACCTTCGACATTTAGTCATGCTTGCCACATGACCATGGAGACGTGACAGCACTGGCTCTTCAGCTTTGAAATGGAGATGAGCATCACCCCCTAGAGTCAGGAATGACTAGCATGTATGTGTGAGGGGAACCTTTACCTTTACCTTACCTTACATGTAGAGTGGTATTTCATTGTTTTCCATGTCACAATATTTTGTTTCAAAATATAGGTTTTCAATGTAGTCAAGGCTTAGAGTTACTAGAGGTGAATGTGATCAAGTAGAAAGTTAATTATTGACTTGGGGCTGGCAAGCAGCCTTTTCTGATGGGTTTAGTTAACATTAACCAGATGGTGTCTGTACCACATGGGTTTTAGTGGTTTATTTTGATGGTATCACTAATGAAAAATATTATAAAAGTCTCATTGTAAGTTAGTGTATCTATACTGTTATATATAGCATGGAGGAAAGAATTCTTCAAACACAATGTTCACTGGAATAGGAAGTTGTAAGACTTTTGCAGTTGCATATTCTAAAGCTTCAGCTTTTGTGCTTTCATACAGATTCCTGTTAAAATAACCATGAGATTATTTCTTGAGTGCATTGCTGTAGCTGACATTAAAACCTGTTGTGGATCTGGACTTTATAGTCAATTCTTAAGTTATATGAACCTGAAAAAAGGAGCAACTTGCATTTATTTAATTTATATGCCACCCATTTCATTCTCAAGTGACACTGGGCAGCTTACAACTTCATAAAAGCAAAAATTAAAACATTAAAGCATTGTCAAAGAACGGCTGAAAAGATTAATATTGGACAGAAATGGTTTTCATTAAAAGTGGGGGAAGAATAATGCTAGAAAATGAGATGGTCAACATTTTTGTATCTTCTACACAGCTATCGATGACAAGATTGAAATTAGAATGGGCAACAGAGCAGTCCCCAGGAAGGTCATTTCAATTACGAGGTAAGATCTGAACTGGGTCATGCATACAAAGGAGGAAGATGGTGACAGGAGCACTGAATAGGCCACAGTAGATAGAGAAGCAAGTAAATTGATATTCAGGTTCATCAGCTGCAGAGGGAAACATGGTGATAGCTAATTTATACATTCAGTAATGTAACAAGGAGTTTGCAGGAGTGGAATTTGGTTTTATTTATAGCTAGATGGATTAGGGAAGGCAAATGGAGCAGCACTGTAATCTATACTCTTCTTTCTCCATTCAACAGCTGAAAAAAGGGTCACCTGTGCAATAGGAATGTGAAATAAATTTACAATGCATTTCTTGCCGAGTAAAATTACATGATCTGCCACTACAGATCCTCTTATGCCAATAGCAGCAAATCATGGAATCAAATAATGTCAGTTTTCTCATTTTAAAGTATTTACACCACTGGCAAAAAAACAAACAAACCACAAAGCACATTATAACTAGCTGCAGGAGCGAAGTTGCATTTTAAAAGTAATAATATTTAAAACAATGGATATTAGGGAAAATGGCAGAAAAGATACATAATGGAGAAAGTTTCAGATGAAATTCCAATTTTCATGCATTAGAAAGATTCAAAACTTTTGATAAAACAGAATAAAGCATGTGATACTGCCACAGAATGGATCTAGACTCAATAATGCAGATATCCCTGATCAGTGTCTTAGGGTTTTTTTTCCCCATCTCCTGATCCTGGCATTTTTTTAAAACATTTTTCCTCATGTTTTTTTTATCCTCCATTCCACAGTCAGTATTTTCTTTCTTTGGCCCTGAAGAAAATTCAGAAGTATGCTCAGGCGTTTATTTGTCCAACAATGGCCCATGTATATTCTCAAATATGTAATTCGTTGACACAAATATAAATGTGAAAAATATAAGTGTATCTGTGTTTGTGTCTGTACTAGATAGACAACTGTTTGGGTCAATGACTTACAGTATTAAATATCTAAAGAAAATAAGAAAGTAAGGGAACCACAGGATGAAAAAAAGAAATATAAACGTAGTCTATATTGCAAAAGAATGCAGTACAAAGGCTTTAAAAATCTATTTCCAGAGTTGCTCATATATGATTTTCTAATAAAGTGTTTAAAAAGTATTTCAAAAACAATTTGGATGTCGTTGTTTTAAGATATTATAACATCACAAAAACTTAACACAGTCCAAAGAGAAATCAATAACAGCTTAAATGTGTGAAAGCTGCAATCCTAGGTCATAAACATTGCTCAAACTGTTATTGCTCTCGATTTGTTCATAACAAACCAATCAATGAGGTGCTGAGTAGACCAAATTAAATTTATTTTTTCAATAATTTTACTAAAGTTTATAAATATAAAAATGAAAAAACTAATGCAAACTAAGTAAAACAGAAAAAAAGAAAAGAAAAAGTGAAAAAAAATAAAAAAAATTAAAAGACAGAAAAGATATATACAAAATCATTCCCGCCATCCCTTTAGATAAGTATAAACAATTTGGCTAGCTTAAGAGCTTCTCTAGTATTTCAGTTTATTAAAAAAAAATCTCTTCTCATATTGTATCAATGAAAAACACATCATTCAATCTAAATCAGCAAATGTCTATTAAGAACTGTCAAAAATTGTAGGATGAGGTTTTAAAGATTTGTTTATAAGTGGGAAGAGATTTCTTTTGCTTTATTTTTAGAGAAAAGGATAAGATACATATACATACATACATACATACATACATACATACATACATACATACATACATACATACATACATACATATATATATATATATATATATATATATATATATATATATATATATATATATAAATGTGATCAAAGTCTTATCCTTTTCTCTAAAAATAAAGCAAAAGAAATCTTTCCCCACTTATAAACAAATCTTTAAAACCTCATCCTACAATCCTGGTAAAAAAGAAATTCCATTAATAGCTACCAGAAGCTGTAACATACATACATACCTATCTTTATCCAATAAATTCACCTGATAAATCTTCATTTCATTTTTAATGCACTTGATTGTTAGTCCCATCATGTACTGTCCCATAAATTGCTTTCTTAAAACATTTTGTTTATCTACTTCCAGGAACAGCTTGAGCAGTGTCTCTTTGTCTCTTCTCAGCAAGAGCTTCCTTGGTTCTACATATTCCATTTGTAAATCCAAAGAAGCCTTTCCAAGTCACCCTTTTGATTTATTATTTGTATGTCCGCTTTCTTTATTAAGAACAACAACTGATTTCAGTTTTAAATCCATTTATACATTGTTTTCCATATCATTCTTATGTTCCAACATTTTAAAATCCATTTTCAGATCCACATCTTTTTTCCATGTCACTTTAATAAGATAGCATTTTTAAAACTCCCAATCCATATTCAACTCAGCTTTAGTCATTGTTTTAGCAATTAAAAAAATATTCTTACATATTCTCTGTTATAGGATCATTCAATCACTCAATCTTGTAAAGTATTTCTGATTAAATTGTTCCCAACAGCCTTATTTTTTTCTGTAGTAAAATATGTTGCTCCATTGTATTAATGGATCTGTTCTCCTTAAAGAATATTTAAGTCCTCTTTTATCATTGTTTATTTTCCAATCAACAAAACTTCCCACAGGAGGATTTCTTACAATTAGTTTCAAAGACTCCATATAGTGTTTTATAATTTTAAGCACTCCACAGGAAATATTCTTTTGGGTCTATCTAGCTCCTTAATTTCCCATAATCAACATTTAGCTCCTGTTTTGTTCCAAAAATTCTCTTGTTAATCTTCAAACTTCCTCAGATCTACTTTCATCCAGGGTGCAAGAAAAATCTCCCAGTGTAGTACAGCTTGTCTTAACTCCAAAGAAATAACTAATAATAAGTAATTAAGGCAGGAAATAGACAAACCCAGCATCTTTTTAAAAGACACCAAGCATAGCCTCAGACCTCTCAAACCCACGCAGGGATATCAAAGTGGTGACCTGCATCATTACTCCTGAAGCCCACCCTGGCTCCACAAAAACAAAAAAATGTCATGATAAGTCATGTGAGATCATGTGTCATGAATGAGTTTGACACTTGTGCCGAAATCAGGAGTATCATACTCCCATCATCGCGACAGTCTCATGTGATGTATCAAGACATTTTCCCCCTTCATTAAAATGGACAGAGACATTTAGAGCAGCGGTGTCAAATTTGTGGCATAATATTGTCATCACATGACATAACAAAACTTTTTTTCCCTGCACTAAACTAGGGTGGGCATGGCCAGCGCATTATGCTTCTGACTTGCAGGCCACACGTTTGACACCTCTGATCTACAGTGTAGAAATCAACCTATAATTTGAATGCTTTAAGTACAAAATGCTCATTCTGACATAATACTTCCTGGAAAAATTGGGACCAGGAGTCACTTAGGCTTTAATTTAGGTTACAGAATAAACATGAACTTATATTATGATTTATATTTTTCTTGGGGGAAAGGCAGAACACAAATTGGAGAGGGGAATCTGTAGCGTTAAAGATATTGCTGAACTACAGTTTACAGCATCATCACCACCCCTGGTTGTGATTTTTAAGAAATAGTCTCAGCAACATTAGGGTGTCATATGATACCTATTTCAATATAAACTATGTCATAAGAACAACGTATACTGCAGTGGTGGGTTCCAGATTTCATTGCAACTGGTGCGGTTGGAACACGGCCTGGCATCCTTCACATGAATGTGTATGGCATGCACACATGCACAGCGCGCACATGCCTCTTACCTTGCAGCTATGCCTCCACAAGCCTCTGCAATGCTCCAGCTGCTCGGTGAAGCATCATGCAGGCACTGTACACGCCATGTGCATAAGCGCCAAAGTCTTTAAAGGACAGGTAAAGAGTGCGGGCGGGCGGGCCCTCCGGAGCACCATACCAGAACGGTACCCGATGCTCCAGGAAGGCTCCGGTACACCCGTACCAGCATGTACTGCCTGCAACCCACCACTGGTATACTGCAACTGAAATCTACTTTGAATTATAGCATACTCAATGAGAAGAATGAAAGCAACTGAGAAAAGCTAGTGAAAGCTGCCTAAATTTCATCACTCTGTTTTGCTAATATAAAGAACAGAAACAGCAGAGGAGGAGAGGGAGGAAGGAACTTGAAGATGAGATAGTTTGAGCAAGGGAAGTGGCAATGGAAGAAGATCATTAAAATTTTCTGAATCAAAATCACTCTCCCTTCACTCTACAGGAGAAAAAAAAACAGCAGATGGGAAATATTTTTCAATCAACTAATTAAATTTATATAGTTCCCATATGTGACTCTGGATGATGCACACAATTAAGATAATAAAACAATAAAAACAGTTGAAAAACAAAGCCATTGAAATACAATTAAAGCTACTAAAACTTGGCTAAAGAAACACAATGATAGAACAAACGCTGGACTAAACAGGCACTTTATCCAAAGCAGGGTCTCTGAAAAGAGGGATTACTAGCAAATGAGAAGAGAGTTACCTGGAAGTAGAGCAAGGAGGGGCTAGATGTGGAGTCCTCAGAGGCCCTGATAGTTTCTCTGACCTTTGTTGCCACTTGTCACTTCCTCTTTTTCCAAATCTCTTTTGGATCTTAGGCCAGGGGTGACATGCTACTGGTTTGGACCAGTTCTCCCAAACCGGTAGTAAAAAAAATGCTATCAGTTTGGGTGAACCGATATTTCCAACGAGCAGTTGTGATGCTTGATTTATATTAGCTAGAAAACAGGGTTTATATTAGATAGAAAGCAGGCTCCGCCCACCTGCCAGGACATCATCATGTCTGTTTTGACGCTCTGTGCATGTGTGAAGGTATGTAGATTTCACCCCTGTTTTAGGCCCTCTGCTATAGAAATGGAGGGGAAGAAGTAACTGTGTGACCATCATCCCGCAAGTATGAAAACCTATGAGGCAGGAACTAGCATTCTCAGGCCACATAGAACCAGAATGTCAGCCATGAGCAATGCTGGTTGGGGCTCCAAGAGTTGCAGTCCACATCAAGATGCCAAAAGTTGAGAAATATCATCTAGAGCACAGATGTTAAACTTGTGATGATACATTGTTGTCACGTGATGTATCACAACTTTTTTCCACTTCACTAAAATGGGGGTAGGTGTGGCCAGCATGTGACGCATCCGGCCTGTGGGCTGAGAGTTTGACACCCCTGATGTAGAGCAAAGTCTGTATGTATAGCAAGAGTTTGGTTGGGGCGGAGGAAGGGCATTGCAGTAGGCAAACCTCTATGCATGTGGCTTTACTGTTGTCATCAATAAAGCAATGTACTTGGTTGTGATGTATCGGTGAGTTTCTGTTGTACACAAGGCACTGAATATGAATTAAATGTCTGGAGAATCAGGATTTACTGTTGTCTCTAGCCTGAAATGTTCCTTGGACATTGAGAAATTTTTCAGCAATTTTGTCAGATTTTCACCTGGCATGACTGTAAGTTTAGGCACTCCAGATTCACAACTCTTTATTTTTAGCTTACTTGGCAGTGGATTGTCAGACATGACTCGGCTACTGAAGATACTTTATTGCAGGCAAGAAGGAAACCTACAACAGAAAGTCTGCCTACTGCAGTATTTAGCAAACAGAGCCCATTTGTTTGGATGTCCTCCTAGATTTCAATTCTATGCTTTTTCTTTCCACCACTCTAAGCAAGGGGCAATTGGACTTTTTTTTTTAAGATCATACAAGGCAGCTGGAATTTGTTGTTATAATAACAAACTTCTGACTTGTTTGAGAATCATTGATTCCTGCAATGTCAGCTCCAACTCTAACTATTTTGGCTTTTAGGCACACTAGTGGATATATCCAGTAAGCTGCAGCATGATTGTACTTTAAACTTTGAAAAAAGACATGTGATATTTATCCCTCCAAATAAAAACAGATATAATTTCCTGGATCTGGCAATTGCTTTGGTCTTTGCCATACCAACCAATAATAGGATTATGCAAGACAACAGAAATCTAACTTGAAGTCAGGAGTACACAGGGCATTAGGTAAGAGCACTGGTATGTAACCATGCAAACGCTATATCTCGGGATTACAGGGATCTTTTAATCCAAAGCAAAATTTAAATTGAGAGTTCCACGCTGAAGAAACAATAAAGTAGAATCCATAGGAAAGAACCTACCGCTTCTAGAATTAGCTCTTCATTAACTTTGTGACAGCAAAACCTCTTTTTTTATTGCCTTCAAGGCAAGCATACTTTTTTAAATATGACCCTACTTTTTCACTCATCAATTGTCCCTAAACTAACATTGTCAGATAAGAAAAATTCTCAGGCTTCTTCTTTTTTTATGTTATGTTAAAATATCTATAACTTAACATACATTTACTAATCAGCATGGAGAATATATTATAAATCTTTGGCAAATAGAATTATTAAACCAAATGGAAGGCCCTTGGATTAATTAAATTTATTGAAAGTTATAGGCACATTTTGATGAAGAAGCATGGGGAAGTCAATTTAAAAGACTAACTTTGGGCCTCACAAAATAATTAAGAACATCCTGGGGCTCTTTTGCTTCCATAAGTGGCATTTTATGACAAAACAGCTATGACTGCTATTTTCTTAATAAGTAAATGTTTCATGGTAGTCATTTTGTGTTTTCAAATTGCAGATATATCTTTAGTCAGAAAATATTGCCTGTTCATGTTTATTTCAGTTTGAAATTACATATTGACTATTAATCCCTGACAGAGAGCAATAACTCATTATCTTTATGCAGTAGCAATGAATCCTTCTTTTGTTTGAAAAGAAATGCATTTAAAAGCTGGCTATCAGGTGAATTCTGTAAATAAATTTATCTGCACTAAGTGAAGCAATCTATCATTCAAATGCTGTTATAAATTCTTAAAGATTTGTGTTTTGAACTTCAGTGGCCCATGTTTACTTTCATCCAACATCAAGCAGGGGAAAATCAGTTGCACAATCTAATTTATGCCATAGTTCAAGAATCTTTTTTAAAAAAAAATTAAATGTTTTGAGTTACTTATTACTAGAAATTTTAGTCCAGCCAACACTTAAGCTCATCATAAGCCCTTGCCCTCTTTTTGGTACAGTATTGTGATGGAATGTTGCTTAAACATTCTGATTTAGCTATTATCAAAAACCATAATAATAAATACTTCCTGAAGATGTAAGGAAATCTTCTAGAGTTAAAAAGAGGAAAGAATCTTTCTAAATTCAAATTACATTTTAAGAGAGCACTTGATAATTAGAGAGGTTCTCTTCTTGGAAAGTACAGCGATCATTTAACATTTCAACACAGCTCTTGGTTGGCTTCCAAGAACATGCTCACTTCCTTGACAATTATGTCTGATTTTTGCTTCTATTACAGTTTCAATGATTCTCTTGAAAACTTTTTTATTCTGGATTGGTATATTCCCAAGGGTATACCACCATCCTCCAGATCTGATTGGTTTGGCCACATGCCTTTATTTCAGTGAGTTTTTTTGTATTCTATAAATTACTTTCTACCCATGTTATAAATTGCTGACTTTTCTCCATCTGTTATCCTGTTATGGTGTGGCATCCAACTAGGTCTACAATAAAACCTGCTTGTTATACCAGAAATAGATTTATGCTGTTTCGGTACTTGATCTCATTTATTTTCTCCTTTGAAACATTACTGTGCTAAACCCATTGACAGAGTGTGTTATTTAATTCAATTAAATATCTTGCACCTATGTTCTTTCTTGTGTCTAACATTCATTTTCAACAAGGCAACCTCTGTGTACATAACCGACAATGCAGTTTTCCTAATGAATGAAAGCAAATATATAGTTGTCCTAAAGTTATCACCGCAGTCTACATAGAATGCTCTTGTACCAAGTTACCCAACATCGCCTTATCATGGAGATAAGTGGCAAATAAATTTAATAAGTAAATACAATTCCTGATTTTGCAGCATGTGTTCAACTACAACTGCTTGGTAGCAAATAATTATAAAAAAAAGGAACAATAAGAATAACAAGCTTTGAAAAGGCACTATACGTTATGGATCCCTTGCTTATAAACTCATAATTAAGTCTGGCAAACAAAGTAGTGTAAAATAATATAGTGTACACATATTGGAATTATATATCCTTTGAATGAAACATAGACACCTATGTCTAAATAGAGAGCACATTAAAATATATAAAATCATTTCTTCCAGAATAGCATTTTTTCCTCCTAAACCATATTATAAACACAAAGGAATAAAGTTTCTAAAATATTCTTATGTAACTAATTAATACAGAATGTCTTGAAGCTGCTTGTGATAAAAAAAAATAAACAATATATTAACATTATTGAATAAATCTACATTGTTCATAAATCCAAAAATAAAAGATTAAAAAGCAGGCTTACCGATCAATTTGAAGTAATCGAATATGAACAAAATGTGGCCAATCCTATAACAAAGGAGTATTAGTACCAATCTTTTTTAAAGAAGAAAAATAAAGAACATAGAAAATAGGAAAGAGTTTTTATAAAGAATTACTTCTGGAAAAATACTGCTTTTTTCCTGTTTTGCTTCACAGTGATGGTTAAAAAACATAACATTAATCAAGGGCAGTTGGAGGCAGCATCTAGTTGGAAGTGGACATAGATTGGAGTTTTGAGAAGTCATTTTCGTTCTGAGAAAATCCTGTTGGGAAAAGTTTTGAATTAACTAATGGCTGAGGAAATGAGAATCGATGCTAGGAGGTTCTGCTAAAGCTAGGAGCAGATGGTAGAATTAGCTCCAGAAAGCTTCAAGCGAAAGTCTGACTGGGTGAAAGCAAGTGGTCTGTCAAACATCTGGGTAATCTCAGAAGCCAGAAACAACAGGGGGAGTTGGATAAGATGCTGCCCAGCATGGATTCCTGCAGCGTACATATTTTTATGCAGGGAATGAATGAAAGTAAAGACTTTAAAAAATCAGATCTGAGTTGAAAGCTACTGAGAAAATATTTAACTAGTTGCAATTACTAACTAAATACAATTAATCCAACCACTGAATATTTCAGGAACATCATTCTTTCAGTTGAATGCCAACATTTTATTCTCTTAGATTAATAATTTATGTAATAAACAAATATAATACATGTTGCAAGGCTGCATTTGTTATGTCAGTTCCATGCCTATGCTATAGAAACTAAACTATTGAGTTTTTATAAGGGATTATTTTGATGACAATAGGTAACTGTTTCATAGTTCAAGCTCACTTTCTCACTGTAAAGTTCAATTGGGAATGTTATTAAATGCAATTTTATAGAACTTCAAAGTTTTGTTTCAAAGTTTAAAACTGTTACAAGTTAAAGGCAAAGGTAAAGGTTCCCCTTGCCCATATGTGCTAGTCATTCCTGACTCTAGGAGGTGGTGCTCATCTCCATTTCAAAGCTGAAGAGTCAGCGCTCTCCAAAGGCATCTCCGTGTTCATGTGGCCGGCATGACTAAATGCCAAAGGTACATGGAACGCTGTTATCTTCCCACCAAGGTGTTCTCTATTTTTCTACTTGCATTTTTTACATGCTATCAAACTGCTAGGTTGGCAGAAGCTGGAAACAAGTAATGGGAAGTCACTCCATTATGTGGCGCTAAGGATTCGAACCGCCAAACTGCTGACAAGGGACGTGCAGTCACTAGAGGCAGGGGAGGCGTGGCCTCATCAGTCATGAGGAAAAGGAAAGAATTTTAAAGAAATTTTTAAAAATAATTAAAACCAAGGTAGTTGCTGCCAGATTCCAAGTCACAGTGGCTTGGAGTCTGCTTAGTGTTAACTATAGGAGGAAGCGAGAGAACTAGGGACCTCCTGTGCATAAGCAATTTTTCACCTTTTAAGAGTTAAGCAAGGGTTAAAAAGCGAAAAATTTCATATGCAAAGGAGGCACGTGTTCTCTCGCCTCCTGTAGAGGGCATTTTTAGAGGCTTTTTAGAGTTCTCTGGGAGCAACTAGCTCAGTCTGACTCAGAGCTCTTGCCTTTCATGAGGGCAGGCAAAAGCAGAGTTGAAATCCTCTCTGAAACTGCTGGAAAAGGTGCGTGTGTGGGGAGGGGGGGAGGAATTCAAAAAGTTTGATTGCATGCAGAACCATGTTGCCTTTTCAAACACACACACACAAACACACACACACAGCTGGATAAAAGTATATAAGCCCAGCTTCACTGATTACAAGTTTGAAAAGGCAACGTGATTCACCTGCAATCAAAGGCTCAGATTGGAAGGCAGCAGGGGAAGTGGGGGTTATGGCAGAGGAGCTGCTTTCAAGCCTTTGGAAAATATATCCAATCCAACTTCTATGTTTGTGTTTGTTTGAGAGTGAGAGAGTGAGAGAGGGATCCAACTTCTCTGTGTGCGTGTGTCTGTTTGAGAGAGGGGGGAGGGAGGGAGAGAGGGAGGAAGGAGGGGGAGGGAGAAGAAAAAGAATGATGGAAAACTTATTTTGCAAGGGGGGAAATGCTGTCGCTTTAAATTGGAACTGAGCATGCCTGGCTGTGGAATTCTGGGAGTTGAAGTCCACAAGTCTAAAAAAATGGCTGCCTCACCAGCCATAAAGCTCACCGCACATCACTGCTGCTGACCTTTCTGATCGATAAGCTCAGCATCTTAGCTACCACCAAGCTAATTGTATGTATCGATAGGTTTATGAGAAGAAGACAATTTTTATGGTACGTCTTAAGACTTAGATATTTCACATAAGTACATAATGTCACTTATATGGATGCAAGGTGTTGAAAAATCAAAAGATTACAATTTTAACTGGAAGCAGAAATTAGTAGGAGATTAGTAGCACTGATATAATATTAAAATAACCTATTTTCAAATACTATTCCTTAGAAATATTAGAGCAATCCCACTATACAATTATTGAATATTTATTTACTGTAGTGATGGTGTGAGCCTACCTCTTTTTTATTATTATTTTTCTATCTTTTCCTGCTATTTTCACTATTTCACTATTTCACTTATGTTAAGAACAATATACTCCTATATAAAACTCTATTTGGTTGCAATAAATTTCATATGGTTTCATAAAGGACTTCATGACTAAAATGGGATTATTACTAGCATCTGCAGAACATGCCAAAGGATTGTAATTTTGCCAAGCCATAAGTAGTGAATTTGATGATTCGTATTTCAAAGTTTATTTGCTCCCCTCCATTGTTTTGATTCTTGGTTTTATTTCAGATATTGGAGACTGAGCTACATTTATGGAACAACTATGATATGATTCTGTTATTTAGATTTTAGATTTTATTTGTAATTTATAGGCCGCCCTTTTCCCTGAGGGGACTCAGGGCGGCTTACAATTCATGGGAGGGGGAGTGCAAGACAAAACATAAGACAATACGTGAATAAGAAAAAAATAAAGCAATAAAACACAACTTTCATTCAACATTCGGGTGGGGGCGAATTAGTATCTTATCCCCAGGCCTGACGGGATAGCCAGATCTTAAGGGCTGTGCAGAAGGTCTGGACGGTGGTGAGGGTGCGAAACTCCATGGGGAGATCATTCCAGAGGGTCGGAGCTGCTACTGAGAAGGCTCTCCTCCACGTAGTCGCCAGTCGGCACTGACTGGCGGATGGAACTCGGAGGAGGCCTAATCTGTGGGTTTTATGATGATAAGACTGCAAAACACTAGATTCATTTACTTTCTCTAATTTCTACAAGAGAACTGTTTTACTTTTTTTTTTCCAAAAAAGTGAGTGTTATCTTGAAGGTGAAAGGTTAAATTACAATATTTGTCTGATTTCCATACTTTATTCACAGGTAATAAACAATTTGAAGCTGTATTAATATTCTTATACATGAAATAGGTTACTTCCCCATGATCTTGTCTGCTTTGGAATTCAGATAAATTTGTTGACTGTTAAGAAACAGGTGCAGATATTTTATAAAGAATAGGTAACATTATGGTATGCAGCAAATTCAGACAAATTCTAAGCTGAGCTAAGGTGGTTTGAAAAACTTTGGGTGATTAAAGTGGGCATCTATGGATAGCCTGTTTCCCTGAAAATAAGACCTCCCTGGATAATAAGCCCAATTGGGCTTTTGAGCACATGCACTAAAATAAGCCCTCCCAAAAAAAGCCCTCCACGAAAATATTGCATCATAGCAGCACCTATGAGGTGACCACACTCATTGCCTCATGCACCTCAAAAATAATAAAAGCTCCCGGAAACTAAGGCCAAGCACTTATTTCAGGAGTCAAAATAAGACCCTGTCTTATTTTCGGGGAAACACGATACATCTTCAAAACTGATATATTCCTGGACAGCCTGCACTGGTAATTTAACCTGGGAAATGAGAAGGGGAGGAGGAAAGCTTTACCTTCTATTTATAGTAACTTATTTTACCAGGTATCTTCAATTACTTAGAAGGAAGGATGTAGAACTATTATATTACACACCTATTTCAATGTTTAGTGCTGTTCACTAATCCATTCCCCTATGAAGAGAAATATTAAAAGTTACTAACTGGAATCTATGGAATTTACAAAAGTAGTATTGGGGGCTGCTTGTAAATGATGGCTGTTCATCATTTATTCCACAGTGATTTTATACCCATTTTCCATTGCCAGAAACTCTGAAAGCCATAAATAAACTGTGTTTCACATTCCCTATGCCCTGTAATTGTTCTTCCTAAGTAGAATGAGTTTTTAACAAGATAATCAAAACTGCTTTAAAAATTGCTGAATTTCTTCTGTTGTCCTTTTATAAGTAAAATATTTGCTTATATTCCTTACAGATATTTAGGCTATGTTTAATATAGAGTTCTGAGGTCCAGCCTTGAGAATGTTCTGGAGGAAACCTGTTTTTTTTAATTTCTTATTTCACCTTCAGCACTTACTGAACTTTTAATATTAGTGTCAGTTAACATTTCATATCAATTAAGCAATGGAAGAGCTGACAGGCACTATTTTCGGGCTATGCTTAGGGCATTAGTTCTCCTTAATATTGCCCAGACCAAAGCAAATGATTCTGGAGGTTCTCAAAAGAATCTATATCATACATTTTACCTTAGATTAAAATGTCAGAAATGAACTGTATAGCACATATTAATTATTTAATCAATTGTTTTAGACAAGTGGCCCCCAGACTTTTGGGCACCAGAAACTGATCCATGGAGAGAGGTTTTTCCACAGACGGGAGGGGGCATGGTTTTATGTGCTGCCTGCATCCCACAGATGGAACTTTGCCTGTTTGCGCAGCCCAGTTTTTGGCATGCCATGGCCTGCTACCAGTCCATGAAGAGGAGGTTGTGGACCCCTGTTTTAGACTACCAAAGACAAACAACTGGGTGAGAAGTGAGTTTAGATAATCTTAACTGAACACATGATGGGATACAGCCAGTGTTTGGATTCAAATAACTTAACAACCGATTCTGTCCCCTAATGACCAGCTGGGTAGACGGGGCTTGGTGGTCATGTGACTGGCTGGGCATGGCCAACTCAATGTCAATGGGCGTTTCGCCTTAGCTGCTACATGTAATAAGGGTTAACTGGAGAGGCAGTTTCTGTAAGCAGGGCAATAAAGATTAGGCTAGAAACAACACCAGAATGTTTCCTTCATGCCTTCCTTATGGGATTAGCCCTGGAAAGTGGGGGCGAACAAAAGGAGATTTTTTCCAACAACCGGTTCTCCTGAATAGGTGCAAACTGGTCAAATCCCACCACTGGCTGATATATAAATTAGGTCAAAGGCCCTTTGAAAGCATTTTTTTCCACAAGTTATTTTCTATTTCCCAAATGCACAAAACAAAAATGTTCTTGCCCATCAAAGAAAGCAGAATGGACACTTTTGACAAAGTATCACTTCATTAACTCTGAAAGTAATACTATTTAGCTCTTTCCGACAAGACCCTAAGCTCTGATCAATTCTTACATAAACCCCGTGGGGCATTATTAGCTTTGCCACAGTTTCAATGTAAAGCAACAGCCCAGACATAGCATTATCAGCAATATTGAAAAATCTTGTCTAAAAAGAGAGATTCCCCAAAGAGCAAACCATTTAATTGTAGTTTGGATGTTTCTCTTGAGACCAGCATGGATGTCACTTGCTTTTTAAAAGGAGTATCTTGACTTTTCTTTTAAAAAATTGAATCAGACCTTTTGGGAGATATATAAAAAGATCCTATTCCCTTTGGTATGGAAATATAGAAATATCATGTTTCTTCTGGTGTGGATCTCCCCAAAAGGTGTTAGATTTTGCTCCAATTGAGGACTCAGAGGGACAAGCATTATATTCTAAAGATTACTGAATCATGTCTTTCTCCCTTTTAGGAATGGTTACAGTGAAAACAAATTTTTCACATAGTCACATAGCTGAAGGTAGCATGCAATGTTCTCAGGTAGATATTTGAGGATCACATTTTATGTAAGCAACTCTAGCAATCTTTTCAAAACAGATCAAAATGATGTACACATAAATGTTTATAATTTTTAGCAAAGAAAGCACAACTATATAAGTTTTGTGAGTGTGTGAATCAACAAGGGTTATTTTTATTCATATAATGGGGGCTTTATCATCCCAACTCTCATTTGGAAAATTGCTCAGACTCTCACAGCATATTACAGATGGTGCAAGGGTCTGGAGTAAAAACATTAGTCCATTTGCCTTGGCCATTCCCATTGGAACTCTCCTGAATATGATTAATTTTAATTTCCTTATTATCAGCAATGTGTTTGAAATAATGCATAGTTACCATATTGCATTAAGATGATATAACATCTGTTGTGGCTGCCAGTGGCAAGCAGAGCTGGCACAGATTCAGACAGTAAGAAGGTTGGGGAGGAACATGCGCCAGTCCTGGAGTTTGGGGAAGGTTCTGATGAGGACTCTGTGTCAGAGGCAGAGAGGAGGAGAGAGCCATATGCCAGTTATCAGCTGCCTTCAGAGTCAGACATCAGTGAAGTAGACATACAGTTGGAGCCTGTTCCCAGTGTGTGCATGTGCAGAGATGCCAGATGAAAGGAACAGCTAAAGAACAGGGATCGACTTGGGAGTAAGGCCACAGGTAGACAATGAATGGCCCCTCCCAGAGGAAACAAAAGAGGAGTGAAAGGGAAGTGGAGTTTGCAGGAGACAATTAGTTCACTTAATTGGCTCCTGACTCTCCGAGACTCCTTGCCAAGTTTTGCAGATATCGGCCTGGCAGCTCTCTATATCAGATAAGGTCTGTGACTGTAAATCCTTCCTTGAAAGACTTTAATGTATGTGAATGAGCAGAATTCACAGTAAATTAATAAAATGGTTTTTGTCGGGACCAAGAGTTTACTTCATGCTCTTGGGAAGCCTAGGTCAGAACAACATCACTGATACAACTAACTACCTTAATTTCACTAACACAATATCCATTAGGACCCAGATTGTTGCGGGCAATATGCTGATGCTATAAACCACTTAGAACTATAAAGCACTGTGAAGTGGTATATAAATCTGAGTGCTATTGCTATTAGTACCCATTGTACCCATTGGTGCACAATCTCATAAATCCTAGTCTAGGCAATAGAAATTAGGCTTGAAGAACATCAGATTGGGATGACTTGTCTTAATATGTAGAATGACAATAATAATAATATTATAGAAGTCTACATTTATCCAGATCTTAATGGATAAATCCATTAGTGAAATCCAGTAACAGACACTTACTGGATCTTATGGTGTGGTAAATGCATATTTGATTACAGACTTCGCTGGGACATTAGCTAATTAATATTGATTTATGAAATTATGAGTTCTCTGTGATATTGCTGAATTAGGAATAGTGTTGCTTTGTTTTAAAGCAAGTGAACTTTCTTTAAATTCTGTGATTCTCTGACTAAAAACATAATAAATGAATATGGGATGACAGGAAAACATCTGCAAATATTAGGGACATACCGTATGGAAGACAAAGTTTCCCTCGCCTCTGTTTATAGAAATAAATCAACAGGTTTAAGTAAACTTCACTGGACTGGATTTTGGTCTACCTCTTCACTTCTGAATTGGACTGTAATAATATATTGTGAGTACGTTTTGGCGTTCCCAGGCCCTTGAACATTATGTAGAGGAACATGATTTTCTCAAGAGTATACCTAACCATAATGCCTTATTTGCCTTTGTTAACTTCACTGATATTTGCTTGGCTCTCTCACTTTCTTTTAGACTATTAAAATTAATGACCAAATTAGAGAACTGAGAAAAGAGCATTTTTACATGTGCCTTTGGAGAAATGTTCTGCATCTTCCATTCCCAACATTGAAAGGCAAAATAGAAAAGACAGCGTTTTAAAATGCAATTCCTGTGTGTGCTGAATAATTTAAAATGTTGTACTTGCTTGTACTTGCTTAAACAACATGAAGAGTTAAGTTGACTTTTTCTCCTACTATTTCAGTGATCCTCTGCATTTTCCACACTTGCTGGGCTACAGGATAAAACTACATTAGACACCTATTCTGCAGTTACCAGAAATTTTATGGCATTTTGGACTTGCATAACAATGTATTAAGTCTGTGCCTCTTACTGAATGACTAATGCAGAAGCATCCTAAGCAGACGGAACATGCTGCAGTCCCATTTATATCATGTGCTTATCACATGTCAATAAGGAAGCTTTCTCCAGATTATTACTCTCTACAGATTATATTTTACAGAGGTAAATATAACATCTGCTGAGGGCAAATTCTCTGTGTTTGAAGAGAAATATACACTATGGGAGGATATTACTAAGAAAATGCAATCTCTGGTTATTGGTGTGTTTCTTTTTTCTTTTTATTTTTGTATGCATGCATTGACACTGACACCAGCATGGCTTGTTCTCATTGTTTGGTCCATATGGCATGTTCTACTGCCTAGATTGCTCTTGATATGGGTTTTCCCTTTTCATTGCATGTTCTGTCACAAGCTGTCTCTGAGTTAGCAGAATTGAACTGAGTAGAAGAAACACTTGCAACAATACATAGCCATGTCAGAATATTAATTGTAAAATTAATAGTAAAATTTTAAAATTAATAGGAATAGCAGAAGGACACTCTACTGAGTTCATTGAGCACAACTCCCAGATACGTGAATATGGAATCATAGACTTAAGTAAATGTGTGGAGATTTTTGTTGCTCATATTTTAAAACAATAGAAAAGATTTATGTGCTGAATTAAATGTATTTCAATGCAAGTAATGGATATAGACCAATTCTGCACCCAGTACAAATAGTCCAAATTTTAATTCAACAGATGCCATGATTCCTCTCCTGTTCTAAGCAAGAGCAAGAGGAACACTCAGTGAAATCATGACTGATTAAATTGCAAAAATCCCTTCCTCCTTGTTTTAGAGAGCTGCTTTATGCGTGATATCCATGACACAAACAGTTTGCTAATGATCATTTAGCATCACACTAACAAACTGAATCAATAAACGAACCCATATTGTGTGGATGGTGAAGAGCCTGAAAATATTTGACAACAGTCAACTGCATGGCCTCCTAGCAATCTTGGATGAATATTCAGCATCCTGAATTTTCCCACTTTCTTCTTCAGATGACCTCACATTTTTCTCTCTTAGGCATTAGCATTATTTCTCCCTGAACATAGCAAACCATGTTTTGCACAGTCCTGCTGACATAATCACAGAAAGATGCCCCCTAACTGTGGTGTCCCATTGTCCTCCCACAGTTCAAGACTCACAGATATCCAGCGTGCTAGATGTTTCAGAAGACTATATATTAAACTGAAGAATTTTCTAGCCTTAGTGATCACCCATTGAAAGGGTCAGGAAAATCATGGAAGTAAGGTTATCGCTGGCTGCTAGTCATGATGACTCTTACCATAGTTACTTTCATGATCAAAGGAAGCAGTCTCGAATTAACTGCTTTATAAGGAAGTTACTGATTTCCAGTTCTGTATGTGAGTTTTCCATAAATGTTCATTTGATAGCTCAGGGAAACAGAACCTAAACAACAACAACAACAACAACAACAAAACCTGCCTCTCACCAGGATGTTTTTTGTTCTTTAATTTAGATATGAGCTAGAATGATCAGAAATATCTATCTTCACAGAATGATGTGCTATATTTATATAATCCATAGTTACTTTCATGATCAAAGGAAGCAGTCTCGAATTAACTGCTTTATAAGGAAGTTACTGATTTCCAGTTCTGTATGTGAGTTTTCCATAAATGTTCATTTGATAGCTCAGGGAAACAGAACCTAAACAACAACAACAACAACAACAACAACAACAAAACCTGCCTCTCACCAGGATGTTTTTTGTTCTTTAATTTAGATACGAGCTAGAATGATCAGAAATATCTATCTTCACAGAATGATGTGCTGTATTTATATAATCATATTCATGCATGTGTGAGAACCTTGTTTTACACAAACAATAGTAAGAATAACTCAGGCCAGAAAATTTAAGCAACATATATTAGCTATCACAAATCATGATAGATGATAGATAGATAGATAGATAGATAGATAGATAGATAGATAGATAGATAGGTAGGTAGGTAGGTAGGTAGGTAGGTAGGTAGGTAGGTAGGTAGGCAGGCAGGCAGGCAGGCAGGCAGGCAGGCAGGCAGGCAGGCAGGCAGGCAGGCAGGCAGGCAGATGTAAAATAAATAGAATTTAGAAAAATTGCAACATTATTCTTTTCCAATTCTACTAATGCATAAATTCTTACTCAATAGGAATATCATACAGACAAAGAAAAAACAGGAAGGAAACAAAATGCAGATGGATTATATTTTCATGGAAATCTTAATTTTCTTATATGTCGTCTCAGAAATATGTCCTACAAAGTGAGTGGCTATAGGAATACACCAATGTTAATAGGAAATGGGATAATTTTTTATTCAGATTTATGAAAATGGAGGAATAGGAAACCTGAATGTGAATAGAATTCAACTATACATTTTACTTTGGCTGATCCACAGTTCAGCTGTTGGAATTAATAGCACAGAAACAATTTTAGAAGGTATCTGGAACTAATTAGGCAATAAACTTAATGGAACTAATTATTACTAATTAGTTTCATTGATTTCAATGGAATTTATCTGGCCCTAATTTGTTAATATTTCCAGGTTTCATTATTCATTTTGGGCAGTTAAGCTATGAATATGCTGAAGTTAATTTGTGTTCTAGGTGTCCATTCATCAACTTCTCAGAAGCAAAATTAGAATGTCATATACAAGGACAAAAATCAAAAATATATTCTATACATTGATTAGTCATTATACATTTTCTCATTAAACATTTTCTAACTAAGTTTTGTTTTTTAAAAAATAAACATTTTTAATTTTGATTCTTCAGAAAAATGTAATTTTTTTTCAGATTTCACAATACAGGTACATTTAAATAAAATGACATTAATTTTGTTATTATTTCCAGATGCAGCACCCATTTTTTTATATTTCCTTCTTAGGAATGTGAAGCAAGACAATTCTATATTGCCAGACTTCCCGCTTTACATTCTATTATGGGCATAGGTAATCCAATGAAGAAGTTTCCAAGAGCTCAGATTAATACTATTTATTAGAAGAAAGGTTAAAGTTGCAATCATTCCAGCAAGTACTATGCTTTCAAATGAGAATGAAATGAAAATATTACTTATTCAGCAAAATGAGAAATATAGAGACAAAGGAAAACAATGACTATGGAAATCTTGCCAATTTCCTTGTTCTTTTTATTTTGTGAATGGAGAGATCTTCATCTTGTCAGTGTTTAGTAACTGCTCTCTCTTATCAGTGTAAGAAATATTGTTACATTAGCAATTTGTTGACCTTGCTATATTATCCTCATAGACATTGAGGAGTTGTTTGTAAAAAAACAAGTATAATGGACCACTTAGAGAGTTTCAGCTGCTGAGTTCTGTGATTTTATGGGGTTAACAATCTGATTTATTTACTGAAGTGTGTTAATGCATGTCCTCATTCACAAATGTATACACACTTGTACCTATGCTGTCAGTATATAATCACAGAAGCATCACATCTTTTCTACAGACATGTATTGAAATAATAGCTTTGTATTTTGAGAAAGTAGGTATAGACCTAGGTAACACTTTATGTACCCACAAATTGCAGGTTCTTTGGTTCAAAACTAACGTCCACAAAATGTCAGAGGCAATGGTCTTGCAACTATGGTATGTACAGGCAAAAGATATTTCCACAAAATATTACTTCAGTGAGATGCTACTGCCTTCATCAACAATAGATTCATTTGAAGTTGAAGTTTTATCAGTAAAGAACCAAAATCTATTTATATACAAGAGGCAGCAGGATTTGCAAGAGAGGACAGCTATAGTTGTGGGAATCAGAGAGAAAATTATATATACGTATCAGAGGTGGGTTCCTACCGGTTCAGAATGGTTCAGCTGAGTAGGTGGTAACTTGGCGGGGCCACACCCCCAAACTGGTTCTATAGTCGGTGCCGTAGGCACCGCCATCTTGCTATGCTCACCATGGCCACCCAGTCCACCCCTGACTACTCCATTTTTTTCTAGAATCTCTCTCCTTTTTTTTTTTATTTAAACAAAATGGTGTGGCTACTCTGCTGCTTGGTCATGTAAAATTGATTCTCTTTATCTAAGTGCTTCTAAAGGAAATATTGATTAAAACTTTGCTCAAAACAAATCAGCTTTTTGTTGTTTTGAACAATCTTGTTATATTCATATGTATTCTGACATGTGCTTACCTATAACAGAAATTTAAGAGCTTGTTTCCAAGCAATTTGCAAATGAAATTAAGCAGTGCATTATGACTTTTTAAAAATATATACTATGTCTATTTTTTGCACCAGGTTTGGGTGGAAATATAATTGAAAATAATAATTGTCATACTCCTCTATTTCCTTAAGGTTTTTTTTTAAAAGAAAAATACTTAGTGCCATAAATAGACTAAAGTTACCTTGAGCATAGTTTGCTGAGTGTTGCTGTTCCTGCCAGAAAAGCAAGACTTGATGAGGTCACTTTGGGTGACATTGTAAAGTCTTATATTCTAATTTTATTCTTCTCTATGAATCTATTGTTCTTCCCAATCCAGTAATTTAGAAACAATCACAAACATGTGTAATTCCAACTATCATAGACATTTCAAACTCATTCTTGCTCATCTGATTTTCACACAGATGAAGTTTGTTGCTGAAATGGTTTTGAACTATTAACCATTTAAGTACCAGAAATGGAACATTCAACAAAAACAATATTCCAAAGGGACCTTATATAGTCATTGCACTTTTTGCAGAACACATCCGTACATAACTACTATATTTTCTAATGCAATGTTCATTATGATTTATGTATTTATGTGGTCATTTGACTGCACCTCTATAACTGTCTAGTTTGGCTCTGCAACCAAACAAGACAGACACAGACTTCAATGGATAATTAGAACTGCAGAAAAAAAACAATTGCTACCAACTTGCCTTCCATTGAGGACCTGTATACTGCACGAGTCAAAAAGAGGGCTGTGACCCCTCACATCCTGAACATAAATTGTTTTAACTTCTACCATGAAAACGACGCTATAGGGCACTGAACACCAGAACAACAAGACACAAGGATAGTTTTTCCCCAAATTTCATCACTCTGCTAAAGAACTAATTCCCACAATACTGTCAAATTATTTACTAATTATTTACTATTATTCTTCTCATCCTCCCAATACCTATCTCATCATACTTATAACTATAACCATGTTGCTTGTATCTTTAAAATTTATACTGTTTTATTTGTTTCCTAGTATGATTTGATTGCTTATTAGTAACTTATGACTATCACTAAGTGTTGTATCTTATGATTCTTGATTAAGGTATTCTATTTTATTTTTCTTTATGTACATTGAGAGCATATGCACCAAAGAAAAATTCCTTGTGTTTCCAATCACACTTGGCAAATAAATAATTCTATTCTATTCTATATCTATGTATAAGATATCTATTTATCTAAATATGATAAACTTAGTTACCTGTCATCTTCTACACATTTTATATGTGGCAATCTTAGGTGATATTATTAAAATTACCTTTCCAAGTAATTATTGCAGGAGAAACCCCTCCCCTACTCCCCAGATTGTAAACTTTATCAGGTTGGAAATTTCCTGAATGAATGAACAACATCAAGAGAAAAGACCAATGTTTGCTGCTATATTGACATTTAAATATACATTTTATTATCTCTACTTTCATATAACAGTGCATCTTGCTTCAGGCATGATGCCCCAAGGTTTTCATTAATGGACAAATATAATTCACATTATTACACCTTAATGCTATAGTAACGAAATTAATGACATAAGTGTAGAAGAATAACATAATCAGATTATTCTTTCTAATGAAGTGTTGCATTCAATTATTCTGTATGCTACAGTAACTGTATTTAATTGACATGTATTTTATGATTGGTTATAAAGTTTAGTATCTTCTTTGTAAACCAAAATATGAATCAGGTGATAGCTTATCACAGAATAGAACTATGTACTTTAATTTACAAAAACTTAAAGGATGTTTTTAAAAAATTTACCAACCTTTTGCCTGTAAATTAGTGTATTCTAATTCTAGCTGCAGTGAAAAATTATGCTCTTTGGGATACCTAATTAATGTGCAAATAAATGTTTACATAAAACATTTATGAATGTGAACATATAAAAGAGTTCAATAAGTAAAAGCAAACCAAATGTTCCTACAATAAAAATCAAGGCAGAAAGACACAGGCTGTCTCTTGGAGAAGTGATACCACCCATCTTGTTTTTTTTCAAAGGTTTCTCTACATAAAACACATGGAAATGAGATACTAAGGAATGAAACATGGACTATAAATTACTTGTCTTTTCCCTGCAAGGTGTACTATTTTTCTAATCTAAAGGAAATGCTCTGGTAGTGATAAATGACCTTCCTGAGAGTCAACCTACAAATAGTTTACCTACAATTGTTTTCAATTTTGTTTTCGTTATATGCATACTCCAATCTTTAGGTTTTGCCAATTTCTTGTAAAGAAGCAGCAGCACCTGGCCAGCCGGGATCAGGCCTGCTGCGGGGCCCTAGCATGCAATGGCCACTGCCACATCTGCTCTGACAGCCAGGCAGGCAGCCGCCCTGTACCCACCTTGATGCCCCTTCTGTCCCTCGTGCCATGCTTTGCAGCTGGTGGCGCCCCACACAGACCTCTTTGGGGTGCTGGGCTGCCTGCATGGCTTCTCACTGAACCTGTCTCAACTCCTGCAGCATTTGCTGGCCCTATAGCACTCTCTGAAACTGGACTGCTTCAGTTGCCAACTGCAGATGGGAGCCGGCTTATCGCAGCTTCTTGGAGCAGGACGCCGCCCTGATTAACTTGGCTTATGGCACCCTTTGTAGCCCACTCTGTGTGGAGTCGAGTTGGTGGCGGGCAGCGATGTGGAGACTGAGGTAAAGGGGGGGAGGTCAGGTAGCAACCTTATTCTCTGCTTATGGGCTAGAAAGAGAAGCTGCCTGTGTGGGAGCCCACGAAACCAAATAAAGGTGCTTTGGGGATCACCCCCAAAAGACAGTGAAGAGCCCTTGCCAGGCACGCCACCCCCCTCAAAACTTTTCAACACTGCTTCGGTGAACGTGGCTTGGTGGGGGGTGTATCATGTGACTGAGTGTGCTTGAGTGATGTCAAGGTGGCCATGCCCACTCAGTCACATGCCCCCATCTAGCCATGCCCACTGAACCAGTAGTAAAAACTTTTGAAAATCAACCCTGCAAGACACTAAGCTGCTGACCTGAAAGATGTCATTCTATTGTCATTACCCACTATCACAACAGCAGGAAAAAAATGGTTGAATCAGCATTCTTCATCAAACTAGATTTTATTTGTTTAAAATTAAGTTGAAATTGAGAATTGATTCCAAAACTTTACTGTTCCAAACATAGCTTTGGAGAGATTCACTATCTTCCAAGAGCAGACCCTGCAACAGGAAACTAAGGAGAACAATCTTGTGTATGTTTATTTCTCCTTTGAAAGTTCTGTTATTTTTCTCTTTGTTCTATAGAATGCCGTATAGCATGCAGATCTTGTTTATATACATACATACTTATCACATTGGGAAAAACAAAAAATAATAAGAAGTACTAAGCAAAATAAATTAATGGTAGGAATTACGAGAAAAGGAAAGGAAAACAAACTGAAGCTTGTTCACACCACTACTATTCACTATGCTTTTTCCATGTATTCTCTGCATACCAATCCTGCTTCAATAGTTTCCATACAGTGATTCCTACTTTGCCTTTTATTTTAAAACTTCTCACATTTGTTTTTTAAAGTCTCATCAACCTCATCCAGCTATGATTTTCTCAATCTTCCCTTTCCTCTCAATCTTTCCTTTCCTCTCAATCAATTCATTCTTGCTTCAGTTATTTGTTTCATGATACGATACTCATTCATTCTCTGTATATGATCAAACTATCTCATGTAGTTCTCATTAATCCATCATTGTTCATTCCTAATTCAATCTGTTTTATCATACATATTTATCATATACTCCAGCCCAATCCCTTCAATTAGCTTTTAAAATTCTCCTGACATACACATTCTAGTGGCCGCAAGCAGCTCTATGCATAGCCATTTTCAGTTCTTTCAACAAACCACATATTATTAACTACCTGTCTCCTTCATTTGCACATCTTTAAATTTTCCTGACATTTCCTTGTCTTTATTTAAACATACTACCAAGATCTATACTAATTCATCTATCTGTTCTAATTTGTAACTATGGCTGTATTTCCAAAGCTCACATTATATTCATTATCAGTGATGTGCGATGAGCTTTATGGCTGGTGAGGCACGGACACAATGGTGGGTTTCAACTTTTTTTTAGATTTGTGGACTTCAACTCCTAGAATTCCACAGCCAGGCATGCTCAGTTCCGATTTAAAGCGACAGCATTTGTTTTTCTCCTTTGCGAAAAAGTTTCCTTCATTCTTTTTCTTCTCCCCCTCCTTTCCCCTTCTCTCCCTCCCTCCCCCCTCTCTAAAACAGACCCGCGCACACAGAGAAGATGGATTTGACTATCTCTCCTACCCCCTTCCCTCTCTCACTCTCTCTCTCTCAAACAACACAAACACAGAAGTTGACTGAAAGCAGCTCCTCTGCCATACACTGCCCCCATTCTCCTGCTGCCTTCCCCAAACACCTCCACCATTGCAAATGCAGCCTGCTGTCTGGATGGGAAATGCTTGAAATGCAATAAAGCCCACCCACCCACTCACCTCCTGCTTGCAGGCTTGGGTGAGAGAAGAGGCAGAGAAGCCGGAGGGGAGCCGATCTGAGCCTTTGATTGCAGGTGGAGCCACATTGCCTTTTCAAACTTGTAATCAGTGAAGCTGGGCTTATATAGTTTTATCCAGCTGTGTGTGTCTGTGTGTGTGTGTGTGTTTGAAAAGGCAACGTGGCTCTGCCTGCAAGCAAACTACACTTGGGGAGCGATCTACACTTGAGAATGAAGTTTGAATTCCTCCCCCTTCCTCCGACCCACACGTACCTTTTACAGCTGTTTCAGAGAGGATTTCAACTTTGCTCTTGCCTGTCATCATGAAAAGAAAAAAAATGTAAAAGGAAAAAGTCAATAGCTGAGGTCAGGATGAGCTAGTTGCTGCCAGAGTCACCATGGATGACTCTGCTTAACTGTTTAAAAAAGCCTCTAAAAGCACCCTCTACAGAAGGAGGCAGGATAACGACATGCCTCACCTACGTCAGGAATTTTTAGGCTTTTAATCCTTGCTTAACTCTGCTCGAGTGATCATAAAATGCCTAAAGTCAGACTAGATGAGACATGTCGTTCTCCTGTCTCCTCCTGTATAGGACGCTTTTTAGAGGCTTTTTAAAACAGTTAAGTACTAAGCAGAGTCATCCACAGCGACTCTGGCAGCAACTAGCTCAGCCTGACCTCAGCTCTTGCCCTTTTCCTTTTACATTTCTTTTCTTTTCATGATGACAGTGGTGAGGCTCTGCCTCCCCTGCCTCCCCTGACTGCATGCCCCTGTTCATTATCAAACAGATTGGTCCTTGATGCTATTGAAGTCCATAATCCTTATTGTATCATAGAATCACTCAACATTGGCTGCATATGATCAGGTTTTAAGCCAATATATTCAGCATTTAAATTGAAATTTCTTATTAACACAGACCTTCTATAATTCAATTTTATCCACTTTTAAAATCACCCAATGTATAAGCTTTTGTTTCATAGCCAACATACGAATATTGCATGAAAGCCTGCCATGCAGAAAGTCATAATACACAAAGTTTGCTCACTGTCAGCTTTTCCTAGTTATTTAACTAATTAATTCTCCCCATAGTCTTTGCATTCACTCCTGTGTCTCTTTGTGTAAAAGTACACAAAGACATTCTTCCAATCACCAGGTACCAATGCAATATTCACATGCACGTTAAGTAGGTTGCACATCCATTAAATAACCTTTCTCCAGATATTACCCATGCTTGCAACCTTATCATTTTCCCAACATTCTCGTGGAAATTATGTTTTCTCATTTTTTTTCTCTGACAGAAAGATGTATAGAAGTTATTTCAATTCTACTCTTCAATTTTTCACTCTGTTTCCTATACATATCCATAAAATAGTCCTTCCAGCAATCCTTCCCTTTAGATTCATCTCATCTCATTTCTTCCCTTTTATCCTTAATTCCATGTGATCTGCTGGAGGTGGGCGAACATTATTTTAATTTCTATAAACATGTAACTCTTCAAATCTGTCCTTGCCCATAGGTAGAAAATAGATTTGCATATTATTTCTCATCATGGATGATATTCAGTGTAAGTTGCTACTTTCTTTCATTCTTAAGGTTAAAACTCATATTTTCTTTAAACTTACATTTCGGTCTGTTTCTCTACACTTCTTTGAAATAAATTGGGCTGCTCATTTCTATTTATACTGTTTCTCCTTTATTTTCTATCAAATACTGTTTTATGCTATATCCTTATGTACATTAGATTCAGAAGAGAATATATGTAGTTGAACTGTAGAGTCATTGGTGCTCTCTCCGTTTGGTTGCTTGCAGATGTTTCATTACACAATTAGGGAACATGATTAGTACTAATGCTAGTAAGTCTGGAGTTTGTTCACTCTTTATATACAGTAACTTGCTGTGTCAGTGTTGGCAACTGTACAACCAACATAAGCCATGAAAAAGATAACACTACAATATGTCAAAAATATTTCAGAAACAACCGACAGACTATTACAACCATATGGCATCACAAAAGTTCATAAACCAACTAAAGCCCTCCAAAATTTCTTAAATAAATCAAAAGACTCAGTAGCTCAAGATGAAAAAAAAAAAAACCCAGGAATCATCTACAACATACAGTGTAAATACTGTAACAGCTACTATGTAGGACAGATAGGTGGAAGCAGAGTGCATCTCTGAATGCCAACTAGCAGTCAGATGACATGATAAGAACTCTTTAATTTCACAACATATGGACATACTCAACCATAATTTCAACTGGGAAACAATGGGCATCCTAGACCAAGCCAAGTCCAAAAATGCTAGGGAATTTCTAAAAGTCTGGCACTCTGACAAATTAGTCATCAATAGACAAACAATATCTATGTACTGTGCAAAAGAGACAGTCAACAATCCCAAAAAGGGAAGAAAATATCAAAATAGCTGACCACCAGCAATCAGTGCCCAGATGAGCATAGATTAATTCCAATATTAACATCAAACCAACATCAAGTTAACAACACCCCATATGATATAATATAAACTGAGAGCAAACCCCACTCCCTACTAGCACTGATGATGTTACCTAGTTTGGGTAATGAAATGTCTGCAAAAAAACAACCAAGCTCAGAGAGCATCAATATTCCCAATCTGTGTGAACCACTTGCTTTCCATGCAGCATGTCTATTTTTGAACATAAACATAATGTACATTTAGAAGAATGCTAGACCCAGTTAAGAAGTAGCCAGGCACAGATCATTGTGTGAAGTGAAAGGAGCACACCCAGTGCTGTTCTCAATGCCTCTTCCAACCCTGTGACTTTTCAGTTGGGCTATTTCTGAATGTGGAACTAATGCTGTTCTGAAAATGTTCTAAACCATGGGTGTCAAACTCAATTTAATTGAGGGCCTCATCAGGATTGTGTTTGACAATATAAAAACAAGAGAACAAAATAAAGACATTAAAATATTGAAACTTTAATCAACCAACAAACAAATGGAGTGGAGGTGGGGACTACTTCTTAGTCCATTAACCACTTCCACCATACCACACCTCCATTGGGCCCCCAAGCCAGTCAACAGAGCCAGATTGTGAGAACCCTTTCAGAAGGCCAAGAGGGTAGGTGGGGGACAGATTTTATGTTGAGGGGCCAGAGTGCAGAAAAGGTTCTTCTCTTGGATCTCACCAACTGAAATTCCTTGGCCAACAGTATCTGCAGCACATCCACTCATCCTGAGTGAATGGGGGAGATTAATGGCATTGAGGTGAAATGGTTCTTCAGTTCGCTTGGTCCCATGCCATTAAGGTGGGTTCTCTCTTTCTCTGGGATCCTTAATGCTCTCTGAGCTTGGTGGTTTTCTTGCAGGTGTTGTATTATCAAACTAAATAACATTATCAGTGCTAGAGCCCACCCACTAGAATCATGTTTAGAAAAAGCTTAACGCTCAGGCAACTTTACGGTTGAGTAAATTCTCTGTTCCAGGCGCTGGCCTATGCCCACCCCCTTCCATCACACATTAAGGAGATCAACTGGTCATTTTTCCTGCCACTAAGTGATGTTTGGTGGAAGGATAAACAAAACCAGGCGAATCCCCCAACTATGTTTTGTAACTTATCTCACATTAAAACTGTAAGGACACCACCACCCGCCAGCTTCATTACTGAAGCAGAATTGGACTTGACAGTCACGGCAGTGCAATTATATGCCAGCATTATTTTCTGCTGGCTCAAGGGCTAGAAGATAACGTATCAACGCAACTGTCTGGTTGTATCCTAAAGGCATTGCTTAGAATGTTATTTCCAGCCACCGCAACCACATGCAATCATGGTCTCAACTATTGGGTGAAGTATCAGGCAAAAAACAGTGGCATGGTCCTGTTTTGTCATCAACTTTAAACTTTTAAATGCATGATGAAAGGTGACTTTTCACTGAAGCCTTCCACTCATAACCACTGTTCAGATTTTATTTTGCCATCAGACAAATACACACTAGGCAAATGAAGAAAAATTGTACACATCAAGGAGGGAGGGGCGCCCTGGTTATGTATTTTCTCTTCTGAATGGACTGGGAGGGGGGAATAAAAGTGAGGGACAGCTGAACGCTAGACATCTGTGATGTTCTTTGCAGCCTCGGTTGGTCAACTGGGCGTCTCACTGCCAATGTTGATTGCCTGTTCTCAGTCTCAGGATTATTCACGCTCAGATTAGGGACAGAAAGGACGCTGTGTGGAAGCGCCTCGCGTCTCCGCAATTGTCATATTGCGCCCCTCCGATTATGCCACGGCTGTCGTCGGTTTTACGTCACATGTTCACCCTGCCCAGCCCAACAGTTCCCAGTGGGGATTAGCAGCCAGCTGCCTGCTTTTTCGTCATCTTTAGCACCGTGTCTTTCATCGGCGGAAGAGAAGACCCAAGGCGGCTATTTAGCGTACCCGGGAGTGTGCCTGGAAGAGACGGAAGCGGCCGTCCGAGGCGCGCCGGGCAGCACTAGCGGGCGCCCCTTATAATAAAAAAGCTCGCTGAGGAAAATCCACTAGACGGGGGCGAGCGGCTTGAGTGAGGTCAGCAGCGGGCCGCCCAATGAACGGTGCGTTTGGGAAGTGTCCGCTCCTGGCATGCGGCTGAAGGGGGCGGAGAGGCCGAGGTGGATGCGGTTCCTAACGACGGGTCGGACATTCCGGCACTAGGCAGGGAGCGTGGAGACGTGGCCCAGAGGGGAAGAGGGGGAGGAGAAGAAGAGGAGGAGGAGGAGAGGAGGAGGAGGAGGAGGAGGACTGGACTCCTTCGCTTGTTTCCGCTCTGACTTGACTGAGAAAGAGAGCCAAGCGGAAGCCTTTTGCCTCTCCCAGGCACACACAGGTGCAAGCCGCGTCCAGCTGCCGGAGGCGATTAGCGCGCGTTTGGAAAGCTGAGGAGCCCCTGACCCGGGCGCCTGCTCGCCTCGCCTGACGAGCAGGAGGAAGAGAGGAGGGGGGATCTCGTTCTTCTGCCGTTGCCTCAGCCTTTTTGGCAGCGCCTCTTCGCCTACCACCTGGAGGACGCGCGCCCCGGCTCAGCTACCCAGCCAGTCAGGTAGGAGTTTCCTTCTCGGCTCGGAGTCTTAAAAATCTCTCGTTTCGGGGAAATCTTTTTGGCGCGAGGTTTTGCGCGCCCGCCTAGCTCGCGCTCCCCGTTTGGAGCTCCCAAAGTTTCTGGCGAGACTCACTTCGGGGCGACCGCGCCAGACGGAGCCGCTTGGCGGAGACGTGTTTAAAAAGTCGATCCCGGGAGCGGAGAATCCCCGCTCTGAAGCCCGGGAGAGTTCTTGAAAGCCGGGGTAAAAGGACAGCTGGAACGCCCCGTTCGGAGCGCGCGTCGTTAAAAGTCCAGCGCAAAAACAGCTCGCGTTTTCGCCGGATTAGCTCGGGAATCCTTGGGGTTTCCTTAGGTGGACTCTTACTCGGTATCGGTTTGCCGGCGCGGCGAAGAGGCGTCCAGGTTTATCTGCCTTGCTCCTTCGGTTTATCCAGGTGTGAATGTAAGCCCGAAACGGCTATTCTTCCTTTTAGGGCAATCGCGAGGATTATGACTTTAAAGAGCCTATTTTAACCTTGGGGTTGGATTTCATCCCCCCAAAATCACAGTTTCAGTAGGAATCAAACCATTAGTTTGATTCCTTAAATGCCCCTCCCCGACAGTGTATAACACTCGCCCCCCCTCCCCGTCCAATAGTCTAAATGCCCACCACTTTTCAGTTGCGAACAGTTGCGAATACTGATAATAAATCACCTTACACCACGTTGGAAAGAACCTTTCTATGTTTACTTGCTGTGTAAAAAATACCGTACAGGTAACTATGCTTACCTGTTTATCGCCGCTGTCTTCCCACCCCGGAAAGCCTGGCTTTAATAATTCATTTAAATTAGTTGTTGAGGAGAGAGACTCATCTCATTTTTTGAGTTGTGCTTTAAGGACCAAATGGATTTGTCTGATACATCTTTGTAAAGTTGCCTTACCTGAGATGTACCCTCCTTGCAAATTGGTATGCAGTCTCCATAATGACTCTCAAAAGTGGGGGGGGGGAGAGAGAATGGGGTGAAAATGGTTCTCCATTTACTGAGTCAGAGACAGGGTGGATTCATTGGTGGACTTCAAATGAACAGTAGTGCTTTCCCCCCACCCCTCAAATCTGGATTCATTTTTAAAGGGCAAGATAATATAACTCTGAAGAGACTAAGCTCCAGATAAGGATAAGAAGCCCTCAGTTCAAATCACTTCTGAAAAGGATACTTCCTTTCATGGTCTTACCAGAGTTGTCAATCATGATTCAATGGTGATGTAAAGACTAACAAATTTAATGCCTTTTTTTTTGGTAGACTGTAAACCACTTTATAAAGGCTTTAATTCTCCCTCTTCCCCTTCCACCCCTCTCTTCCTTCCTTCCTCCCTCTTCTCCCCATCACACTAAAACAGCTATATGCTCTAGAATCTGTAAGAATTGTATGTGTTGGCTTCTTTACGAAAATGTATATAGTATAAATATCCTTATTAACGTCCATTTTAATATATTGCTTTTACATGTTCAAAGTGATCTTCTTGAAATCCTTAGTCATTTTTTATTTGTTGCTCTTGGGTAAAATAACATGGCAACAATGTGGGGTACTAGCGGACTTTGTTATCTGTTTATCACTTGCACTTTCCTATTTTCTGTCTAGACTGACATTCATCGTTGTTACTTAATTCAGAACCCCCTCTTTGGTAACAGATTCCACACCCTGTGACTCAGTGGCTGTTTGTGCATAATACTGACCCACAAGCTGCTCAACCACAGTTTCACTTAGAATGATGTGTAAATTCTACCTCCACAGTTTTTTGTGCCATTTGTTGGATCAACCCAATTTTTTTTTTGGGGGGGGGAATCATTGTTAAGGTAACCATGAATGTGTCATGCAATACACTGCTTATATTTTTCCATGTAATTTAGACTGAAAGATTTGTAGAATCAGAACTTCTAGGGTAGGGGCAGTAAATTATAATTTTCTGCTGAAAATATTTCAAGAGTAAGTTACTTGCAAAATAATTATATACATGCTACATTCCATGTGTATATTCTATAGCACAAAATTCCAAATATGTACAGAAATATATATCCTCCCATGTCAGATTGTTTATGTCATCCTATGTCATCCAAATACTTTTTAGGAACAAGAATTAACTTTGATCTCATTTTAAATTTCTCCATAAAAAGACATCTGAACTCTCCAAAGATAATGAAGTCCTAAGCACAACACTTAGTAGAAAGTGTCTGTAAATGTGTCTTATTTTTAAAATAAATATGTTGCTGTAGCTTATGAATACTTTCAATTGTTTTTGTTTTTTAATAAAAAAACTTGCTTTGAAACTTATAGTGGAATTTCACTGTGTTCCTCAGTTTGAAATATTAAAGTGACTGAATAATGTACTGCAGTCTGATTTTGTTTGCATCTGGATATTTAATCAGACATAGTGTGTGGTTTGCTTAAAATGGTTTGGAATAGAGCTGGAACACAAGATATTATCTCACTCCTTATGGCCAGTTATATGACATGAGGGAAAAAAACCATTTAATGCTGGCTGTTCCTAGTATTAATTTGTAAAGTTAAACTGATTCACATAGCCTGTAGTTCAGCTTTTCTTCCTCTTCAATATTTTATTCCATTTTATCCCATTAAAAGCTCAAAGGGTAAAATGGATAATAAGTAGGGGAATAAGGTTATCGCTTTAGAGATTCAGATCTGAGGCTCTCCTTATTCCCATTTGCATAAGAAGACTTATTTTCCCTTTAAATTAAATACAGCAATAGGAAAAGGTTATTTTCATCTACAAGTTTAACAATAAATAGAGAAAAATAATTCAACCTTTTGGAATTATTTTATATTTGAATCAGTTATACTCACACTTGAATGTTGGGAGGTTTTGAAATTTGCTTAGCTGGCTGTTCTTGAAAACCTCAGTGTTGTATTTTTCTTGAAATCACGTGAAATACAATTTATGACAGCTTGATTCTATTTGGTTAGGATTTTTATTTTGTTCGCTATTCTGAAGTGAGTAGTAATATTTTGTAATAGTTCCTAAGGCATCGTCTGTAATAGTTATAGAATTTGGCATTGGCTGGAAAATTCTTTTAGTGTGAAGAATAACATTTGCTGCTAATCCTGGGTAATAAAGACAGCAATAACTATAAATACCTATTAGTGTACATGGACATTTGCATTTTTAAATGTATCAAATTATTTCAAATTAACTGCCTATTCTATAATGCCTTGCTGTTATCATTCAACTTGCTTATATTATAGCACTTGCCCATCTATCTTTTCCCCAAATATAACACAGCCTATTAGCCTGTGTTATGTCACTTCTTGTGTTTAGCCCAGTTGTTTTTATAAAACTGGTGAAAGAGTTTCCGAAATAATACATTTGAGGATGGATTACTAGCTTTAACCAAATTAAGGTATATTTACAGTCATAGATAAGAATTTTTTTTAAGAGTTGGAAGAAGCTAAGAAATAGCTAACCATCTCTGCTTGAATATCTGATCAAGAGAAACTCATCTTCTCTGTGATTTGGAAATTTTAACTTTTTAAAAATTTAAGATTACATTTGCCTTTTTAGCACCACACACCCCTGCCGATTTCTAGTCAATTTATGACTAGGGTTACCAGAATCGAGATTACTACTTGAAGTCACCAAAGGAGTTTTCTTTATCTACTTGCAGATGGAAATATCTGTGTGCATTTTTGAATTCCAGATCTCTTTGCTCTAAAAATACATACATAGACCTGCATACACAGATACTCCATCTATATATTCTATTGTGTAAGTATTTGATTTTCTATTTCATAAATGAAATTATTATTTTTTTAAAGATCTTTTCTCTTAAAATTCACTCTGTTATTTTCAGTTCACTTTTCTAACAAGGTTATTTTTTGCATTTTCTTTCTGTTTACCTACCCAATTTTGTATCTTCCATAAATTTAATAAGTATTACCATTCTTTTTCACTTAAATCATTAAAAAAGATGTTGATAATAGGTCCCGGGACCAAACAATCTAGTTCTCCATTTGATATCTCACTCTAGTGTGATAAAAAAATATATGGATAAATACTCCTTCAGCAAAGTGTTCAGCTCAGCTAGAGATTTACCCAACTGCGCTCTAACTCATGGATATTTAACTTGTTTTCTTAATTGTAATGTGTGCTTTTGAACTTAAACATACTTCATTTACAATACTCTCAAAATCTACTCAAGTTACACATAGAACTTCTATGATAGAAGAGAATATTTGTATCTCAGGGTTGAACTGTGGAGCCTCAGAAGCCCTCTGAGCTTAGTTGTTTTCTTACAGACAATTCATTACCTAGCTATGTAACATTTTCAGTATTCAGAAGAGCACTGAGATTCAGAACACTGAAAGTGTTACCTAGCTGGGTAATGAAATGTCTGCAAGAAAACAAGCTCAGAGAGCACCACCGACACTACTACTCAAGTTACCTAATTAAAGCATGGATTAGTCTGATAAGACTTGGTTTTGGAAAATTCAAGATGAATTATTAATTATATTTGTAGATAATTTTTCTTAAGTTTATGTCAGATTAATTTGTTTTTCCTATGGTATTTTTCCCTCTACAACATTTTTTGAAGATAAAGGCACCATTTATTCTCTTCCAGTTACTTCTTGCTTCTTAAAGAGAATAGGTTTGAGCAAAGAATTCCATTGAAGCATAATAACCAAAAGTAACCTTCTGTCTTGAAGATGCTTTGCATATAGCAACTACTTCCTTTGACCTGATGCCACTGTTCAATATGGATAAGCTTTGATACTTAGTGTGGTAGAAATGTTATGTATGTTGTATGAAGTAAAGCAGACAAGTAAAGCAGGCCGAGAGGCTTCGAGGGGAGGGGCTGCCGCCGTCGGGAGCTAAGTAAAGCTCCTGCCAGGACTCTGGTTCGTATATCTTATAAGATCTATAGATATCTCCCCTTTCTGGCAGAAAGGGGCAGGGAGAAGGTCAGTCGTTAGGATCTCTTTGTAATTCATAGCTTTTTTTTTGCTGTGAATGGAGAAGAGGTTCAACATTAGCTGAGCCTTTACTCCGGCCAGTTTTCCGCGCTGCTTTTTTTTGCAGCCTAGGCAGATTGCCTCCCCCCCAGGACAAAACTAAGCTATTTAAAAGCCAATTCGGGCGGGGAACATTCCCGAGGAACTTTCTCTATTACTATTTAAAATACCAGCTTCAATCTCGCAAAAGGCTCCCTTTCTTCTTTTTTTAACTGCGTCACAAGATGGCGATCTCGTAGCTTTTGTGTTTGATCTGACGCAGCTAGCTGACCCTACCCTCCTGAAGGCTTCTCCGTACTAATTGCTAAAAGATTATCTGAGGGGAGCACAGACTTTGATTTTTGGCTCGCTGGATTGCTTGTCTCTTATTTTTATTCTGGAATGGCTCCCAAACTTAAACAGAAGCGCCTCCTTAATAATATATCTCCAAAAAATGCCATGAAGCCGCTACCCTTGTCTCCTACACCCTCCACGGGAGATTTGCTAACACAAGAATTCCTTCTTAAAACGCTTAATGATTTCAGACAGGAGATTAATCAACTGATTTCGGATTTATCTGATGAATTTGATGCTAAAATTGCTCAGGCAAAGCAGGATATAATCGGAGTAATGACAGTCATGACAGATTATATTGCTGAAACGGAGGACAAATTGGAACTTTTGGAAGAAAGTAACCTTAATCTGATATCAAAAATTCAAACGTTAGAACAGGAAATTGAATCTGCACAAAAAGAACTTGTCAAATTAAATTATAACAAGTCTGCCTTTGCTATACGTGTTAGAGGGCTGCGTGAAAACCAACAGGAGAATTTGAAACAGACATTCTTTGAGGCTTTCAGCCGCTTGGTGGGAAGTCCGGGACTTAACTTTGATTGGCAGATTCAAAGAATTTACCGCCAGAATTCCTGGGTAGCAAAACAGCGACAGCTTCCGAGGGACATAATAATATACTTTACTACAAGGGAATCTAGAAATGAGATAACACAGAGGCTCTACGGAAAGAGGTTGAGAATTGACGGGGACGACTTGATTGTTTTTAAGGAGATACCATTTCAAATGTTAAGAACAAGGAGACAGTATGCTTTCTTAACCGAAGAACTCAGAAACTCTCAGATTTCATATAGATGGGAAGTCCCAGCTGGTATTACAGTTACATTTGGCGACCAAAAACACCGCATTAACTCTGTCTGTGAAGCCCGAAAATTTTACTACGAGACCCTGAAGGCGGGACTTCCTGATTCATCAGGATCTGGGGAGAGACAGGGAGAAGGAGAAGACAAACAGCGAGACACGTGGCTACAAGGTGGAGCGTGTTGCTTTTCTCTTCCGGAAGGGCAGAAGACTAAAGAATAAAGACTAGCGATGTTTTTTATAGCTTTATGATTTCCGTCTGGGATAAAATGGAAAAGTGGCATATCGATGATGAGACATGGAGACTGAAAGAAGCGTTGCTGATTGGGGACATATATTGTACAGAAATTTTGTTTGAACTCTAACTTTAATTGTGCATGAACTATTCTTTTAGGTGAAGAGAGCGGAAATTGTGATCTTTTTGAGTTGTGGTTTGGGACAAACGGAGTTGGGAGGTGCGTGGGAGAGGGAAGGGCAGCGAAAGTTTAATTAGATTACATGGGGCTAGAACGTAAGCTGATGTTTGTTTGAGTTGCTATATCAATATAAGGTTAAGAAAGTTTGGTCGGAGAATCTTCAGGAAAGTGGAGTAAATATGGGAGGAGCAACGAATATGGATAAAATATATATGTGGATATGGATAAAGGCAGGGTGGAAGGTTAAAAATTTATATGTGGAGGTGGGTAAGGATAGAAAGGGAGGTGTTGGAAATGAAAAATGAAAGAAGTATTTGAGTTAATGGTGTTATAGAAAGGTTTGGATACTTGGATAAAAAAGGAGATAAATTAAAGGTTTGAATAGATAGACAAAGCAAGGAGATTTTTAGTTGGGGAATTCTAACTGATCAACTTACCTGGCTCTAATATAGTTTGAAACCCTGCAAGTAGTAAAATAATCGAAATTTGGAATGAGTCACATTGATTAAGATTTATAGATAATGGGAAGCTGTGGTAACGTAGTGGGCTTATGACCCTTTTTGTTTCTTTCTCCTTTTTGTGTGTGAGTGTGGGTGTTTTTTTTTTTTTATTATTTCTTATTTTATACTATTTTTCCTTTTTCTTTTTGGCTACTTTTATCTTACTTTTTTTAAATTTTAAAGTTAGTTGGCCTTATTATACTTAAATGCTTGTTAAAGAATTATGCCGGGCATGGGACCTGCGAAGCCGTAAGGGGGTTAGGGAGGGGGGATTATAGGGGGGAGGGGGGAGGGTGGAATTACAGTTTCAATCCTTAGAACAATAAGAATTCACTTGTGTACTGCCGTTTTTTTTTTCTTTTTCTTTTTTTCTTTTTCTACTTTTATTGTAAAAAACAAATTGAATTGTATGGATACACCAAAGTGGGGAGAAGAGGGAAAGAGAAGGGAGAAGTAAAGAGGGAGTGAGAGGGAATGTAAGGAGGGTAAATGGAGGGAGGGGGAGATGTCTGAGGGGGAAGGGAAGTAGAAGAGGGGAATGTTGGAGGGGTGAAAGGAAAGTTGGAGGGGGAGAAGAGAGGGTGTATGGGGGAATGAAGTGTTATGTTGGGGTTTTTTTTTTTTTTTCCTTTTTTCTTTGCACAGTATATAAGTGATTGTACAAAATGAAAATGAAAATGAAAATGAAATAAAATATTTGAAAAGTAAAGCAGGCCAACTGTGCATGTTTTTAGAATACAACAAAAATGATGAGCTCCAAATCAGTGCCATATCTGATTTTTCACTGAATGGTTTATATTGGCCTTTGTTTAGTTTGTTTAGTTGTCCTTACAATTTTTAATTTCTGATTCTAGTCCTTAGAGAATTCATTGTGAAGGCCTTCTGATCAATATATTTTGGGTAGATATTTCATTCCTGGTCTTTTTGAGGTGTAGCCTGTATCTCATGCCAGCAATCTAGATAATATAAAACATGATCTCAGGAAGGAAATCTCTTCTACTAAAACAATTTCTTTCATCTTCAGAATATCTTCAAAATTCCTTGGTTCTGTTTATCATGTTCAGCCATTGAACTTGATCCCTTTTTTGCTTGTGGAGAGTTGCTTCCTCTATCAAATCCTGTTGTAGCATTTCCTCTGTTTGAGTTAATTAAATTTTTATCAGCTGAAATATGGCCAAATGAATAAAAAGGAAATGACATAAATCCACTTGTAATAAAGGAATGAAAGATATAATGTTTAAACATAAGTCTTATTTTGGACACTGACCTAATGACCAAATTAGTTGCTTAATTGTAGACTTCAAATATGCTGGGCTACCACTTCACAAGTTATAACCACCATGTGAAATTATCATTCAGAAGGTTTTACATTGGTAACAATATGCTTTTCAGAATGCAAAAGCGAAACTGGACCAATCAAGCAGTATTATCACAAAGTCAAGTGATAAAAGGTGACTGTATCTTGTTATGCCATAATTAGGTATTGATATTTGATTTTCTTTATCTGGTTTTTTTTCTTTTCTAATTGGTGCTCCTTGTGCCTTTAGTAATAACATCAAAATTGATATATAGAGCCGAGGTGGCGCAGTGGTTAAATGCAGCACTGCAGGCTACTGCTAGATCAGCAGTTCAGCGGTTCAAATCTCACCGGCTCAGGGTTGACTCAGCCTTCCATCCTTCCGAGGTGGGTAAAATGAGGACCCAGATTGTTGGGGGCAATATGCTGACTCTCTGTAAACCGCTTAGAGAGGGCTGAAAGCCCTATGAAGCGGTATATAAGTCTACTGCTATTGCTATTGCTATATATGATGTTTGCTAGTTACCTTCGTGAAATCAGAATTAATCCTATCTCCTGAAACATAATTTAAAATGAATTCAGTGCAGTGTTCATATGCATGATATGAAGTATACATACAGACTCTTATGTGTGATTTTAAAATGGCATAAACCATTTCCATATAATATAAAATATTTTTAAGGGCTATGCGACTCTTTGAAAAGATGCTTTGATTTGACAAAGCTTTGATAAAACTGTGTAATTGAAGCAGATTCATGAACCGAAGTAGAGACCATACAAATAATTGACTCATAGAGTTGGAAGCAAACTTAGAGGTTATCTGGTTCAGCTATCTGTTTGATGCAGGATCTCCTAAGAGCACTTCTACCATGACCATCCAGCCTCCAGTGGAGGAGAATCCACTCCTTCATGAAGTAGCTAGGACGCTTCAGTTTGTTTGCTGTCTTTTGAAGATACTGATAGATTGAATGGCTTTTGTGCTGCTTCTGGGTTATTGCAAACCATAAGCAACTTATTTCTAAGAATGCTGAATGAGAGTGGAGCAGAGTGATTGGGTCTCTAACCAATGTAGGTACAAATAAATATTATAACCCTACTTAACTCTGTTTATTGAAGCTTTTGTGATGGAAAAGCAAATGCTGCTTTTGTTTGATTTCTTGGGTTTCAGTTTCTTAAGGTGGTAACCACAAACCATAATTTCCAACTTTCTACTACTAATGAAAGTACTACAGAGTTTCATGCTGGTCCTGCCAACTTAAATTGGACTAAAACACAGTTCTCTGAATATAGTTTTATGACTAACCAGTCTAATCCACACTCTTGTACCAACCCTTATGCTTAATTTATGTATGATTAGGGTAGGTTTAAATATCTAGGCAATGAGTAAATGCCAGTACAGGCTTGCAGATATTGGCTTAAACATTTATTGCTTGTAAGAATGATAGGAAAATGGTGATGATAAAGACAATGAATGCCATTCATACCTATTCAAGTGACCCTCTTGCTCTTCATTATAGCACCCTGCTAATAGAAAACAATATACAGTAGCTAAAGGTTGAATTGTGGAGTCCCTGATTTTCTCCAAAGTTGGTTGTTTGCAGATATTTTGTGACCTGACTAGATAACATCATCAGTGCTAATAAATGTAGACTTTGCTTCCCGTTTATATACCCTAGTTTGTTTTTCTAGTATTGGTAGAGATATGGTTTTCTCCTTGGTACTTCCTTATAAGTTAAACAATAGAATTGCTTAATTCTCTCAAGAAGGAACTATCAAGGAGGAAGCACAACCCACACCAACAGTGGCAGAACAAGTTACTTTATATAAACGGGGAGCAAACCTCACCCTCAGCACTGATGATATTATGTAGTAACAGTAAGACTGATTTCTTCCAACATAAATTTGGTCTAACATGCTGAGGTTTTGACAGCTAGTATGTTAAACTGGGCTCTGACTATTTCCTATGGGCAACTTTAATTGCTGCAGAATCACCTCTCACTCTTAGGTGACTGGTTACTACCATCATTGCCATATTGGCTTGGATCAGTTTCAACAAAGACTTTTGCTTCAGAGTTTATGCAGGTATCTTATAGGTTCGGTGCACCAGACTTAGTTTTCAGACCCAGATTTAGTGCTCCTTTGAGAAAAGACCTGTCCTGTGCTGCACATAAAATGCATTTAAATCAGGAAATAAAGAAGAAAAAAGAGTGCTAGATATAGCCCTACTAACAACAGGTATAAATGGGGGGTCTGTAAGAAGCGCTGGAATAGTCTTGTATCACTTCATCTTAGCTCCTACCACCTGTTAGTTGGACAACTGACATCATTCTAAGCAGCTGTATGCTTAGCAGGTAAGGGAAATGAAATAGGGGAATTCCCCAATCCCTTTTTCTTAGTTAGGATCTATTAATCTCCCCCCCCCCCCCAAAAAAAATAAGCTTTGTATTCTTTGCTTCATGGCTGTTGTGGTAGAATAAGATTCAGCCTTATGGAAAATTTGTGCTCTTATGTTTTTTCTGACAGTTAAAGATCTGATGTAAAGCACTTTAACTCGTCTATCTGAAAAGTCAAGGAAATATTCTCCCTATTTTGTTACCAAGTCCTGAGATTTGTTAATGAAACTTGCCCAGTCTGGTCCCCTATTGAAATGGGATTTTTTTTAGAGCACAGGTCAATGGGCATGCCTGGTATTATGTCAAACCTGAAAATGTAGCAAAGTAAATAGAAAAATAAGCTTATAGTTTTATAGGTTTTTTTTTAATTAATGAGGATGATCCTTTTTGCTTTAATTCAATAGTTTCCTGGTTTTCTGGAAAATTGGAAGATTGCTATGCTGTCCTTACATGCTATTTTTGCCTACAATGTTGTTCTTCCTGTAAGAATTACAGGGATAATATTTCAAAGTTTAATTGTAGTGAACTTCTTTATAATATCCAAGTCAAATGTGGCAAGGTTAATGTCCTTTAAAAATTCTAATGTTCTTGCTATTTTCATCCCATTCAGCCAAAAATGATGCAGCCACAAGCATTTATGTGCTTCCCATTATAGCCTACAGACTTTAAAAAAATATTAAGCAGCTCAAATCAGTATATCCTTGGATCGCAAACTTAAATTGAATTAAATTTTGAAATCTCTAGTCTGAATCAAATAAGACCTGATTTGCAGAGGACTGACATTTTCATTGTCTGCCTCGGGACTTTTGTTTTTATTGGAGAACAAATTATTTCAAAATAAGTAGGTGTGTATCGGAGAGAATTTAAGAGAGAGTACAAGTAAAAGAGCAGTGTATATATGCTATCCCCCACCAATCAACTACTCCATCAGCAATCCAGATTACAGAAGCTGAAGATCAAGAAAAGTTTGATGTAAGTTGTTTTTTTCTTCTATAACCACTTGATAAATCCATTAAAAATAGTATCATCATGTTCCTTTATTTTAATAAGGCTTGGCTTCACTGAATTATTTTTGTATGCAACTAATTAATTCTTGAGTTACACCCTAAATAAGTCAATTTTGTTCAAAAATATACTCATGAACCATAGAGTTGAAAGGGATCTCAAGTTATTTAATACAACTCTTGTTTGGTGTATTTTGGAGATAGGTATCCAGTCTCTTTTGAAAGGCAAAAGAGAATATACAACAAAGAAGAATATATCAGTTCGTATAGCAATATATTCTAGTGCTTGGCAGCTCTTGTTATCAAGAGCTAACCTGAATGTACCTCTTGCTTCTAATCAGGTCCTTCAGAACAATGTAAAATAACTCCACTATTAACATCTTCCTCAGACTTCTCTCCTGAATGATAAACCTATCCATTTCTTTGAACTCTTCCTCACAATACTTGACTTTCATTTACGTCATCATTTGGGTATCACATTTCTGTATGTTACATTTGTAAATATTGTTTTTAGACTGTTGTGCCAAAACTTAACACAGTATTCCAAAAGTGATCTACAAAGCTGAATAGAATCAATAATTATTTGCTGTCATCTGAACTCATTTATACCCCAAACAGCATTTACTTTTTAGCAGCTACACCATGCAGTTGTGTTATGCACAAACTTGTGATTACAACACCAGATGCTTTTCACCTATAGTACTAGTACTTCCCCTGTGAGTGAATTCAGATCTTCTCTTCTTGATTTATTCTTAACCAAAAAAGAAAGTGACCAAGCTGGTATTATAATTAGGAAGGAATGAACTAGTTGGCTAGTCAAGTATTGCTTTTAAGTCATGAGAACAAATAAATTATGGGACTGCCACCAAGTCTTTCTTTTTTTAACCAGTTCTTTCCTTATAAAGGATTTCTTATTAAAAGTGGATTCTGAACTGGTATTTTGGCTTTTGAATATAATTACAAAAATTGTGTGGCTTCTTAGAGCCTAGTAGTATCATTCTTTATTATTTTGGGTGACTGAAAGCCTTTACCTCTATACAAAAAGGTATATGACTCCAAAGGTACCGTATATGACTCCAGTTGCTTGCTTTTACAAATGTCTCAAAAATAACTTTATAGGACTTCCTGGGTGGATATTAGTGCCAATAAATATTGGGAATTACAGCTCAAAACAGCTTGAAAGTGCCAGGTTATCTCTTCTAGATCTAGCAAGCCACTTTCTCAGACGGTGCTTTCTAGAGGCAGGAACTTGCAATCATGGGGTGAATTCAGGACACAGACGACCTGTTAAAGGAGTTGGTGATTTTAGGTTATCAAGCCTTTCCTTTTGCAGGATAAAAACTGATATCTTACTTGTATTGTATGAATAGAAAGGCTTTTAGGTGGATATTTTGGCATGCACAGCTAGAGTGATATATTATTCTTGGTTGGAGAAAGTTGCTAAGGATATTCAATTTTGACTGATAATTTCTACCTTTTATTTCTAGCTTGATAGATCTCTTAATATAAACTGCTGAATGAATTGATGACTATGGTAACCACTTATTTTTATGAATCTGTGTTCCTTCCTTGTGTATACTTCAGAGGTGAATTGCTCCCAGTTTGGCCCAGTTCAGCAAAACCGGTAGTGGTAGCAGCAGGAGGCTCCGCCCACCCACCCAGACACTTCTGCACAGAAGCATCATACGTGAGAGAGAGCACATGTGTGCATGAGCAAACCAGTAGTAAAACTAGTACAAACCCACCACTGATATACTACGTGTGTGTGTATGTGTGTGTCTACATATAAATATATAGCTATTGGGTGCTGTAGTGGGAACTCTTGATGCTATCACACCACGTGTGCTGTACCTGGCACATTTGGAGAGTGGGGTGGGAAGGGTTTTTTTTTGTACATATATACACACACAAACTTACATACTAAAAGTCATTTGTATTTTGCTTTCCCATTAACAAAAATAGTTGTCACCTATTTCCTTCATGCTGAGAGCTTTCACTTTGGGTGAATCTAAAACATGTGGAACTAAGACAAGATCTTCCACAACAAAGACAATTCAGGATTACTATTATTGTGAATTTGAGCAGATCTTTCTGCAGGATTCTTCCTGGAAGGCTCTATGTATCAGAAAGCCATTTCTACTACTGCTGTTCATTCAATATATTGAAATGACTTCTGAATGTTTTTTCATAGTTTTCCTGAATTGTTTTTCTCTCTCATTTCATCCCCCCCATCCTCCTTAAAAAATAACTCCCTCTTTACATCTTCTCCCCCTCCTCCATCTTCCTTGGACCTATAAATTATCCCTAACTCATTTCCACTTGTTAGAACTCTTTTCTATTGGTTTTGGATGATATTCAAATTTCAAAATCCCCTTAGCCTTTTTTGTTTCAACATAAACTAAAAATTCCTGTTTGGGTACAACTGTCATATTGTTTGTGCAAGCCCATTAATGGCAGTAGCCAATGGTAACTATTACTATCTGCCCTACCTAGTTTCAAAAATTGTATACTGCAGAGAAGTATTTTTTTGAAAATAAGTGCCTAAGAAATTTCTAATGATTTACAACAAACAGGAATATTGAAAGGGAGAAGCAGAATGGGAGCACACAAACATGAGTGCAAAGTTTAATATTACAAAAAAAGTATCATGGTAAGAAATTATTAATTTGGAGAAAGTCTTCCCTGATATATGGATATGATCTGTCAATCTTTCAAGTCATGGGTAGCTCAGTTAAAAAGGATATACTGTGCAATCAGAGTGAATAATTCAATTGACATTTTACAGATTATCTTGAAAAAAGATGTGTAAATAAAACTTCAGATTTTTTAATGCTTTTTGTAAACTATATGGTGTGTTCATGTTTGATATACTCTCTAGAGTTCTGGTTATCCCACTGCCAAACATACTATGAAGAAAATATGGAGTAAAGAGTTACAAAAATAGTTTTGAAAGTAGGATTTTGGATAAGGGGAGACTCATGTCTTATTTTTATCCAGCCTTTTCTATTTAAAATGCTTAAGTTAGATCACAAAAAAATCATGCAATAGGAACACATAAGTTAACAAATTCAGAGGAACAAAGCTCGAATGAAAGTAGTGAAAATAATTTTGTAAAGAAAATAAATCAAATTAAATAATTTATTATCTGCACTTCAAAATACTACTCCCTATGCCATCCGTCTGGTAAACTTGCAAGATATGCTGGTTTGTCCTGGTTTGAGCAAACCAGTAGTGGTGACAGCGGGAGGCTCTGTCCATCCACCCAGACATCACCACAGACACTCTGTGCATGTGCAGAAGGTTCTGTGTATGCACAGAAGCGCCATGCACAAGCAAAGCAAGCAATCACGGTTCTGAACCAGAAGTGAAGATTAGAGCATTTCATGCCTGATATACATGTATACATCTGAACTAGACTGTGTTGTTTCTCTGTGTCATATAATATATGTGGGTATATACATAAATTATTTATTTATTTATTTTGTCATGTTTATGGAGTATACATTGGAGGTGGTGATTCTTCGAGAGCTATATGCAACAAAATTTCATTTTAATGTATGCCAATTAGTGTACATTCAAAGTGACAATAAAATTATTATTTAATGCTTTATTACTATTTTTTACATCACAATTCATGAAGCCTAATAAGCCTTATGACAATATTTTATCAAAGAAGAATATATATTTCTTTTAAAAGCTTGTATTTGATAATAAGTTAGGCAGCAGTTAACAGGTACATGATCTAAATGCAAAAAAATCTTATGTTAGGTATATACATAATCCTTAAAAGAAATATTGGATGCTGCAGTATGTTCAGTCCTTGCCTTTTTGTACCATGCTGTGTATGACCAAATCCTGATCCACCCCATTGTATCCTTAAGCAAAATTCCTGCTGGCATGGATTTATAATACTTTACATTATATTGTACAGTTCTCTGCCTATCTTCAGAAAAAGGCCCCCATGGAATTTAGTGAGAGTACTTGCTTTAGAAGTATTCATAGTGCTACAGCTTCAGACTTTTTCTTTGTCATTGACTATTTGGAATATGCTTCAATTCACACCTATATGCTACGATAATAAAAATTTACTTTTACAATCTCCATTTTCTATCAACACCTAACAATTGCTCTTTCCTCATGACAGCTCCAAGATGATAGAAACCATTTTGATACGGCAGTTCAAAATGGTTCATTTTATATGTGCAAATAAATACTGTTTTGAAAAAGAAATAGTGATAGTTTGGTGCAGAGTAACACAGATTCATACCTAGTATCCAGATATGAGCTAGATATCAATCAACATTACTGAACCTGTCTTAATGGTCCATATAGATTATGATTTTAAATTTACAAAAATACCTAGATGTCTGTAAGCATTAGAACTTAGACAAGCAATCCCCAGATGGCATACGTGGAGTTTCTAAAAATCATTTTCAAATTCAACTTTTAAAAAATGAACATGAATAAGCTTACAAAGTTTCCATATATGATGAAACCTGTGTTCTTGCCTAAAATATTTAAGGTTTAGGGTAAGAGCCCCAACTTTAATATTATTTCAAGTGAGAATGATAAACTCCCCTTTTATGACCTTGTAATTCCCTTAATTCAGGGTAGAGTCTGGACGACTGGATGGAGCTGAGCATTTACTGGCTGGATGTCTTCCTTGATGCCACACACAGTTTACTGCAGATCATTTTTCTTTGTATCCTAAGAGAGAAACATCTGCCATTAGGCCATTGCACAACTCTTTCAAAGGATAACAAAGAAATATAGCAAGATCTGCAATAATAGATCTTGAGCTATTGTTTATTTAAACATATTTTTAGTTTGGCATTGACACTGAGGACTGATTGAAGTATTCTTAGAATCAACACCATTGGTTTGCAGACCCCAAATTAGATTCCACTAATCTCTGCCTTGCATGTTTTCTGTAACATTTAATTTCTCATTTGAATTGATAGGGGTGATGTCTTGTCTTACAGGCATACAATTTAATGCCTTGCATTATTTTTATTTTTATCACTGTAAAAAGCATATCACAACATGGACTGCTATTACTTAGGACTCACATTCTAAGAAAAAATTATACGTGTGGATCTCACTTCTATTGCTAGATTCCTTTGTATAAAGTGTTTAGGGAAAATAGTTTGATTATTTCCAGCAGAAATACCATACAAGAATTATGCACAAGAGTTCAGAGGGTAAAGCCCTAATTTGGAGGAGGAAGTACAAATCAGATACATAACTAAAATGGGAAGGAGAATTGAAATCATCCCTTTTATACAAACATAGGGTGTTAATAAGCATCTCAACTTCATATTCATATCCAACTAGATATGTTTGCATGGTTGTTTTCAAACTGAATGGAATGCTTTATTAAAGTAAGTAATAGTTCCATGCCTTTTATTTAATGTATCACTTGAATTACCGGTAAATGTTTGCTAGCTTTTGTAAAGGGCATAAGTAAACTGTTGAAGAAGTAAATAAAAACCTTGCTAAAGATACAAAAAGCCAGTAACTCATATCAAGGTTAGAGGTCGGACCAACTTTCATATATATGGTTCAAAGAATTGAGGTATCAAATAACAACAAAGCCTCAGATCTATCCAAGAGTCTCAGTATTTGTAAACAAAGGTATGCCAAGAACACATTAAGGTCAAAAGCTGGTAGTAAAACACCTTTTATTCTAGAATGGAAAGCTAGCCAAAACTCTAAAAAAACGCAATCATTCTTTAGTGCAGTCTGTTAGAAAAGGGCCCAGTATGCAAGTAAGTAGGACACAGTCCTATGGCTGAGTCTGGGGGACAATTTAATATATCAGCATTGAGCATTCCCAGGATTAGCCTCATCCTCTGACATCCATTTGGATTTCTTTTTCCTTTGTAGATTTCACTTTTCCATTTGAATGTGGTACTATATATAATATTCATTAAATGAATATCAAATATTTATCATTCTTACAAAATTAGAACTATAAATGTGTTAACCTTGCTAAAGATATAAAAATCCAGTAACTCAAACAAAAAGCCAGTATTGGTAGGTAATAAAGTTATCAGAATATTTCTTTTTAAAGTGTGCTAAAATAAGCATCTTCTATCTAGATGGTTTCTTTGGTATTGTTTAAGGCAGTGATGGCTAAACTTTTCCTAAAGGTGTGCAAAAACTGTGTGTGTGCACGCTATTGCAAGTGTGTGCATGACCACCCTCCTGTGCATGCACGAGCGACCTCCCTGCACATGCGTGAGCAACCCCCAGACATGCATGCACGAGCAAGTCCCACGCAGGGGGATTTTCAAACTCCCCAGGCTCCAGAGGCTTTCCTGAAGTTTGGGAGGGCAAAAACTGCCTCCCCTCTGGCCCTCCAGAGGCCTCCAGGGGGAGCAGGTAAGTTGTTTTCACCCCCCTAGGCTTCAGGAAAGCCTCCTGAGTCTGGGGAGGGCAAAAAACAGGCCCAACTGGCCAACTGGAAGTTTGAAAATGAACTTCCCTTTGACCCATTGGGCCTGTTTTTTGCCCTCTCTTGGCTTCAGAGGTTCCCTAAAGCATGGGGAGGGCAAAAAATGGCCCAATGGCCCAACTGGAAATTCAGGAATCAGCTGGCCGGTGCACGCATGTGCACCAGAGCTGGGGGCTGCCAAGGGCTGCTGTGCCGGCAAATATGGCTCCGCATGCCACCTGTGGCACACGTACTATAGGTTCGCCATCACGGGTTTAAGGCATCAAACTAGAAAATGAAAGACCATGAATTCTAATCCCATCTTAGTCTTAAAGTCAACTGAGATGACCTTGGACTATTCACTTTCTCTTAGGCCTAGGAAGAAGACAATGGTAAACTACTTTTGAAAAATTTTGCCGAGAAAACTAGAAGGACTAGTTAGTCAGTCAGCAGGAGTCAACACTGTCTAAAGCATACAAAAACAAACAAACAAAAAATTTCTTTAGAAGGTGCCCAGGTTTTTGTATAAACAAAGAAGTTCAAAAGCTGTTGTGAAAACATCCTGAATGTAGTTGCTTACTTTTTAATTTGATACTGGAGAGGACAAATATTAATTCAGACAGAAATACCTCTTTACCTAAACTGGTACATTTCAATAATAGGACAGATATCAAATTCAAATCAAGCTTGCAATTAGCTGCCGTATATTTCATCACTATACAGTATATTCTCACGTACTTAACTTTCTGTGAACATTTAAACAAATATGTCTGATTACATTTTGATGACAAAAGAAAACACAGGTCTTGGCTCAAAATGTGAGGCTACTCAATCTATTTTGTAAAAGGGTAAAAGCAAAACCACTCATTCCAGTTCAACATATTTGTGCTTGAAATTACTTTGTTTTGATCAATGAAGTTTTGCTTTCTGTAATTATAAAGAGAAGTTTGAATAAATAAATCCAGGGAGATCTGTAGAAGGATAAGGTAGCAAGTGTCTGCCTTGGAAGCCTTGGTTTCTTTTGCTATTTTTTTTTTTTAGAAATACAATTAAAATACAATTAAAGAACAGTTTGTTTAGAATGTGCGTATGTATTTTGGCCTATGTTTGACATGCAATATCTGCTTGAGAACTTTGCAAAACGTCTGGAACCGTGAGAAACAAGCAGAAACATGTTATATTAGAAAAATATTTGGCAAATATTAGATCTAGGGATATTGAAAACATACCATAATACTTCATTTTTCTGCTTCTACTGTTTGGAACACCCTTCAAATTCAAATACTCTGATGTATGAAAATCAGAGGCCAATCACACTTGAATGATTATTTTCAATCAGTTTTATTGTGCAGAAGCTTACACAGTTTAAGCTTCTCTGCCCATCACTTAAGAAGTGAGAAATTGCTGGTATTTGTAATATTTCTAACAGGAGGGAAGAAAATTGTTTGCATTTGTTTTCCTTTCTTTGGAACATGAGGAATTATGTTTTCTAGTTCTGTAGTAATCTACATTATGACTCAGCATCAGTTTAAAGTCATAAATCCTTCCAGCAAAGCTCCTGGTTCTTGAAAATAACAGCTTTAAAATGAAAGGCCCCACCTCTTTTATTACATGCTATAAACAGTGTAGTGCAATTATATACATGTCTATGCAGAAATTCCATTGAATGAAATGAGGTTTAATCCCAAATAAAAGGGCAAAAATTATAGAGTAAATTTGGTTTGAAAATCTGTCTATGAAAAAACAGTGAGAAGTATTTTAAAGAGGTTATGAGTATAAGGTTTCCTCTCAAAATCCATACTTTATGCATGGATATTCAGGAAGATAGGGGCAAGGTACACGAACTCACATATAAGGTTAATTAATGATAACACTGGAGTTTGAGGAAGGGAGATTTAAGGAAATAAAAGATGCTTTATTCACCACAGCGACTGACCAACTTGACTCACATGATATCTATTGATTCCTTGTCTTCTGCATATGAGCATTTGTGGATTTACAAATGACAGGAATCATAGCCTCAGACAAATCATTACCATTGTTACTCCTCCCACTCCTTCTCTGGAAGCTGATTGGATAAACTCATGAATGGCTGAGCACTAGGATGATTAAGGTTGGGATACGTGGATTGTAAAAGAAGCCTTTGGAATCCAGCTAGGTATTTCAAAGCTGATATCTCAGAAACGTAAAAACAGGTGGAATGAGATAAGTAGAATTAACTGACTACCACAGTGACATAATATTGTGGAGGCCAGCAATAACACAACAAAGTTTGTGGATAAAGGGACATGGAAAAAACATTTTTCTACAAGACTATCACAAAATTCCGTTGTTCAAATGTATTGTTTCATTTCCAGATGTTGACTAATACAGAGAATGCTTTGGCTTTTTAGGGAAAATCTGACTTTTTGGAGCAATGAGAGACATTAGGAAAAGATACATGTATTGGGATTCCTACTAGATAATACTTAAATCAGCAGAATGACCAATATGCAAATGTAGTGCAGTAAAATGGCAGTTGGAAAATCTTTGATAATAAAAAAGAAATCCTGCACAAAGCCATTTCTTTATATTGAAATAACATAAAGGATTTAGTATTTTTTACAACATTTAAAAATAAACACTACAAAAAACCTGAACAAGATGATCAGCAAATTACAGCTAACCAAGGTAAGAAGCAATTGACTAGCGAAGTGTATGGGCATTCACACAATTAGTAGACTAAGATATGTAGAAAAAAGCAGAAGTGAAGTGAGTTGTATGCATCACATTCTGCCTATATTTCTCAAGATAGTATGTTTTCAGGTGAAAAAGAGACAGTTAAAAGACAGACCATAAAAACAATAGCATAAAGAATATAACCGAATAATATGGAAGAGAGGTTGGAGGTCTTCTAGTCCAACCCCACTCAACCAGGAAACCCTATACCATTTTAGACAAAAGGTTGTTCAATCTCTTCTTAAAAATCTCTAGTGTTGGAGCACCCACAACTTCTGGAGGCAAGTAGTTCTACTAATTAGTGTTCTGTCCGGAAATTTCTCCTTAATTCTAGGTTGCTTCTCTCCTTGATTAGTTTTCATCCATTGATTCCTTTCATGCTCATGTTTAACCTTCTTCTTTGTGCCATACTGCTTGTTGTCCATATCTCCCAGATTAAGCCATTCAAATGCATTATTAATCAGCTATGAGCCATATTGGACAAGGCACTGACTGTACTTTTACAGACACTGGATGACAAACCAACACTTGCACATAGACACAAACCATTCGGAAGCAGCTTCCACAAGCAATAAGGAATAACAGAATAATGATTGTAATATCCCATACCATACCAAAATCATTTTGTATAGAACTTTGTGCACAGGAATCTAGCAGGCTTCAAAACAAGAACAAAATGTCAATTTCAGCTCCTAGGATCTTCCATTATTATACAGATACCAAAATAGCCATTTGTGTGTGTGGGGGGGGGGGGGAGAGAGCCGTTGAGCAAAATAATGCTGGATTCACATACAGTAAAAATATTAGGCTGTTCCAGGAGGTTTCAACAAACACAATGTGATTTTAACACATAATTGCTATTTGTTAAGTACTTGTTATCTATCTAACATCTCCACCCTATCTTCTGACTTTCCCTCCTCCCTCCACAGATATACCCCATCATCCTATTTTAAATCCCAGATTAGTTTAGCCACTCCATACATCTGATGAAGTGACCTTCAGCTCACAAAATTGTATGTGTATTACATGTGATTTATTAGTTTGAAAAAGTGCTACCAAGCTGCTTCTGATTTATTTTCCTATACAGTAAATAAAATTTAATTTTCAATGCTTTTACCAAACAGGTTGGGATTAAACCATGAACAATTCTGTCTTTAAAAAATATTTCTGAATCAATTGGTTTGAATGAAAGAAACTTGTTAAAAACATTCTCATAGCATAATAGGATTAATTATGTGATGGCATACACATTTTTTCTTTTTTTAAATACTTTGAAATAAATGTACTGCAGAAATGTATGTTATAAAACACCTTTGGGACCTAAGATTCCTTAAGGCTCCACTCCCATCATCCTCATCCATAAAAATATTTTTAAATGTTATTGTTTTATTGATGAAGTTGATAGTTATGTTACTGATCTAGAGAAGAAAAGATATAACAATTCCTTCAAATTGTGGCCTCAGAATATTTGGGATTCAGGAAAATGTGCCTTTGGGGCACACAAATGTAATCTGAAGGTTTCTGTATTAAAAATAGGCAGTATCAAGTATTATGTATTGATGTGGCTGGCTACCTGACTAAGGGGAAGAAGGTCAGCAAAATGTTCACTCTAGATTTCCATGATTATTTATGATATGATTTCATGTTTTCATTGATAAAGATGATCTAGTGATCCAAACAGGCCTATTGGAAGTTCAGGAAGTTCAGAAATGGGCCAGTTTCTGGTCTCCAGAGGGTCTCTGGCGCCTGGAGGAAACAGTTTTCGCCCTCCCGGACACTCAAGGAAAACCTCTGGAACCTAAGGAGGGCAAAAATGCCTCCCCCAGTGGTGCAGGAGGCTGGCTGAGTCACACCCCCCATGGCCATGCCCACCCAGCAATGGAGCAGTGAACCTCTTGCTGCAATTTTTGAAGTCCACCCCTGGATCTATAGAACTATGTAACATATAAACTGAACCAGTTTTTAAAACAATTTGATAAAAGCCTCAGTCTTCTGGAAGTAAGGAAAATGTGTTCTGGGATGTCCAGTAGGGTTCAGATTATCTCTCAGATCTATCAGGAGACTAGAATGCAGCTGGTATCCATAGATTATGGGAAATCTGAAATAGGAAGATGATACAAAATAAGAATTATTCATAAGAGCATATTGCCTGAGCACATACCTAATGGGAACAAATTGAATAAGAAAATATTTCATAAGATCATGTAATTAATTAATTAATTCTAGGCTAAAGTTATTATTGAATAATGTATTTTTCTTATAGTTGTTCTGGATCCCTATGGTCAGTTTCCTTTGCTACCAGAGTAATGTATAGTAATAAAGTTTGCTATGCAAATCTTACAATTTAGTAAATAAGTAAACAAGATACAAGGGACACGGTGGCTCAGTGGGTAAGACGCTGAGCTTGTCGATCAGAATAGTCAGCAGTTTGGTGGTTCGAATCCCTAGCACTGTGTAATGGAGTGAGTCTGGTTATTTGTCCCAGGTTCTGCCAACCTAGCAGTTTGAAAGAATGTAAAAATGCAAGTAGAAAAATAGGAATCACCTTTGGTGGAAAAGTAACAGCGTTCGGTGTTTTGTCATGCTGGCCACATGACCACAGAGGCATCTTCGGCAGCGCTGGCTCTTTGGCTTTGAAATGGAGATGAGCACGGCCCCCTAGAGTTGGAAATGACTAGCACATATGTGCGAGGGCAATCTTTACCTTTACCTTTTAAGCAAGATAGCCAATGTTGGGAAATAATGTAGAGGAAATAATTTTCCTATTTTCTCTTGCTAAAAGTATCTAATTGAACTCTGCACATAGCTAAATAAATTGAAGATACTTCATTTAAGGGTTAAAGTTGACTAACTAGTTGCTGGTAACTTTTGTTCCCAGTATAACACCAGATGCACTGGAAACAAACAAAAAAAAAAGGTACACATCCTGCGATTTTCCTTTATCTTATTTATAGAAGGAACAGTGTTGACATAGTGTAGTCAGGGTAGTCAGTATTCAGTTTTATTAGAAATTTGCTGTAAAAGGCACTACCTTTGGGACATAAGATATTGAGAGTATATCTTATGTCAGTATAAATTGGGCAAATTTTATATATATGTGTGTTTGGAATATAAAAATGAGCTTATCAGAGGATGTTGTTTTATGTGCTTGAGATTTATATCAGTTGTTTAATGTGCTTGAGATTTATATCAGTTTTTTTTTTAAAAAAGAAAACAAATTGTTTAATTAAAGTTTGAAAACTCTTCTGGCTAATGTGATTGCAATTCTGTACTTCAAATTACTTTTAGCAAAAATTTATTTCATCCTTTTCACCTGTTTTCAAATCACCACTAACAATCTTAAATAATATTTCTCAACTTCTGTCTTCGCCACAATCTCTGACCAGTATTTGTTTGTGGCAGTATTATTTCTTCAAATCCAAGATAACATATTGATTTAAATCTTCCTCATTAGTGATAAATCTAAAACATTATTTGATGATCATCTTAATGCAAGACATAGACTTTTAAATAAAGGAAAATTCCTCCAGATGTTATCATAATCCATTATGTGTTGAAGACATATTTGTTCAAAACTAATCAAATATATCAAAAAATTGACTGATTTTTTCCTCCTCTGACAAGTAATTGACTATATAAAATTCAATAAGTGCTTCCTTTAGATCATTTGTAATCAAATTTCCATAAGTTAAAAGAAGTTTGAGTCAATGTTTCCGATTTTATGCTATGCATAATGGAAACAGATCATTTGAATTTTGAAAGATATTGTTGAAAATTACTGATTAATATTATTGCTGATTAAACTAATGTTCTAAATGCAGCAGTAAAAATTGTCTTTATTTTGTTATGAAGTTCTAGTATAGCACTTTTATTATCCACAACATGATATCCTGATTATTATGTTTCTTTCAAAAAGATAGTAATTTCTTTTCTTTTTTAAAAAAGTAAGGATTGGAAGATAATTGCAGTTCTGATAATATATGAAAAAATAATTGCATGAAAGAAAATGTATTTCTGAAGAAACAAGAATTATTGTTCAAGATCATTACAGTCTACTTGAGTTGTATCAATTAGCATATAGTAAGGATGTATCAGAAGTTTCCTTCAATGGTAGTAATCACTTAAGATTTAAATTTGAACTCAAGTTACTGTTATTGTTTTAGGTCAGGAATGAGAAACCTGTGATCTTGCAAATGTTACAACAAAATCTTTCTTTATTGGCTGGTGTGCAGTGGGCAACAAACTATTGTATAGCTACCATTCCTAAATTCTAATTTTAAGTGATCACAGAAAAGCAATGATTTAGAAGCAATAATGTAAATGTTTGTGTGGTGTGTGTCTATGTGTGTAAGTGAAGTGTATATTAGCCTAAGGTGACCAGACGTCCCGCTTTTGGCGGGACACACCCGCCTTCCAATGCATTTTCCCGGGTCCCGCCCGCCTTTTTAAAAGGCACGCTTTTTTTGGCGCTAGCAGCTCCCGCCCATCAGCTGCTAGCTTGCTGGGCTGGCTCATCGTTCTGTTCTATCTGCTACAAATTTAAGCCAGCCCAGCCTGCCGCTCACTGATTTAATTGGCCAGGACTCCAGCCAATCAGTGAGCTGAAAATTTTCCATCCCAACCAGCTCACTGATTGGCTGGACTCCTTAGCCTGAGGACGCCTGCGGAAGTCTCCATTTTCCTTTCGTCTTTTGGGGTTGCAGCTGCGCTTGTTGGTGAGTAATCTAATCTAATTCTAATCAGAGAATTTTCCGCTCGCCGCGGCAGGAGGAGAGGGTGGGGGCAGCGGCAGCCACCCGCAGAGAACCTCCTCTCGCTTCCGGGGCTCCCGCCGCCCGGCAGAAGCCCGTGAAGCGCGTGGAAGTTCTGTGCGGGCGGCTGCCGCTGCCCCCACGCTCTCGTTCGTGCAGAGAATTAGCCTCGGCTGCTGAAGGGATCGGCCCGCCACTTTAACTTTCTCCTCCTCCTCCTCCCCTCCCGCCCTCAGCAAGAGAAACAGCAGCCCGCCCGGGAAATGGACACTTTGGCAGCGCTTGCACAGCGCTGTGGAAGCCCTGTCAAAACACACGTTTCCCTCCTCGGCTGCTGAAGGGATCGGGTCGCCACTTTAACTTTCTCCTCCTCCTCCTCCCGCCCTCAGCAAGACAAACGGCAGCCTGCCCGGGAAATGGACACTTTAGCAGCGCTTGCACAGCGCTGTGGAAGCCCTGTCAAAACGCACGTTTCCCTCCTCGGCTGCTGAAGGGATCGGGTTGCCACTTTAACTTTCTCCTCCTCCTCCTCCCGCCCTCAGCAAGACAAACGGCAGCCTGCCCGGGAAATGGACACTTTAGCAGCGCTTGCACAGCGCTGTGGAAGCCCTGTCAAAACGCACGTTTCCCTCCTCGGCTGCTGAAGGGATCGGGTCGCCACTTTAACTTTCTCCTCCTCCTCCTCCCGCCCTCAGCAAGACAAACGGCAGCCTGCCCGGGAAATGGACACTTTAGCAGCGCTTGCACAGCGCTGTGGAAGCCCTGTCAAAACGCACGTTTCCCTCCTCGGCTGCTGAAGGGATCGGGTCGCCACTTTAACTTTCTCCTCCTCCTCCTCCCGCCCTCAGCAAGACAAACGGCAGCCTGCCCGGGAAATGGACACTTTAGCAGCGCTTCCACAGCGCTGTGGAAGCCCTGTCAAAACGCAAGTTTCCCTCCTCGGCTGCTGAAGGGATCGGGTCGCCACTTTAACTTTCTCCTCCTCCTCCTCCCGCCCTCAGCAAGACAAACGGCAGCCCGCCCGGGAAATGGACACTTTGGCAGCGCTTGCACAGCGCTGTGGAAGCCCTGTCAAAACGCACGTTTCCCTCCTCGGCTGCTGAAGGGATCGGGTCGCCACTTTAACTTTCTCCTCCTCCTCCTCCCACCCTCAGCAAGACAAATGGCAGCCCGCCCGGGAAATGGACACTTTAGCAGCGCTTGCACAGCGCTGTGGAAGCCCTGTCAAAACGCACGTTTCCCTCCTCGGCTGCTGAAGGGATCGGGTCGCCACTTTAACTTTCTCCTCCTCCTCCTCCCGCCCTCAGCAAGACAAACGGCAGCCTGCCCGGGAAATGGACACTTTGGCAGCGCTTGCACAGCGCTGTGGAAGCCCTGTCAAAACGCACGTTTCCCTCCTCGGCTGCTGAAGGGATCGGGTCGCCACTTTAACTTTCTCCTCCTCCTCCTCCCACCCTCAGCAAGACAAATGGCAGCCCGCCCGGGAAATGGACACTTTAGCAGCGCTTGCACAGCGCTGTGGAAGCCCTGTCAAAACGCACGTTTCCCTCCTCGGCTGCTGAAGGGATCGGGTCGCCACTTTAACTTTCTCCTCCTCCTCCTCCCGCCCTCAGCAAGACAAACGGCAGCCTGCCCGGGAAATGGACACTTTGGCAGCGCTTGCACAGCGCTGTGGAAGCCCTGTCAAAACGCACGTTTCCCTCCTCGGCTGCTGAAGGGATCGGGTCGCCACTTTAACTTTCTCCTCCTCCTCCTCCCGCCCTCAGCAAGACAAACGGTAGCCCGCCCGGGAAATGGATACTTTGACCTTCCCACAGTTGCTTTTCTGAGCAACGGGGAGACAGAAGGGACGCAATCTCCTTTCATTCTCCCTCTGCCTTATTCACTCGTTCGGGCAGCAGAGAACGAAAGAAAATTGCATAGCCAAGGACAAAGGAGCCTGCAGCCTCCTTCATTCAAATGTTCAGGCAGCGGGGATGGGGGGGGGGCTTTCTCGCATGCCTTCTTTCTCTGAAGCCGCTGCAAACCTTGGGATTGTGTAGCAGCCAAAGATCGCCTGGTTAAAAAGGAGGAAGAGGAGGCTCCACTAGTCCGGAGCCCATCCGCGGTGGCAGGGATCCCCCACACACATACACACACACACAAGGAGGGAGGAGAGACACAGAGAGAGACAGACACACACAGAGAATGACAAGAGAGACAGAGAGAGGGAGGGGGGGAGATAGAGGTAAAGAGCCACACAGAGAGTGAGAGACAAACAGATACAGGGAGAGGGAGGGGGAGAGGGAGGGAGTGTTTATGCACAGAAGGAAGATTTAAAACTTCGGAGTGAATCTGGGAAGAGGGAAGAGATGGAGGACTGACTTTTCACTCCGATTTCTGAGCCCCCAGCTGTTAGTGACGGAGAAGGACGAAGGAAGAGATTGCATTTTTGTTAGGCTGAAAGAGCTGTGGCGTTTTAAAGAAGTCCCGTTCTTTTTATTTAAGCACCAAAGGAAAAATCTCCAAAAAGCCCGGGGAAATGTTCCTTGCAAAGCACCACGGTCTCAGAGAATGCAAATGAAGGTGCTTATCTCCCTGCCCGGCTCGGAGTCATGCTGAGTCCTATTCAGAGGGCGGAGGGACGCTGTGCTTTTTTTGTTTTTGTTTTGTTTATGTTCTCACAACCATGCAAAGGTGGGTTTTGTGCTACAAGGATCTTTCTTTCTTTCTTTCTTTCCCTGTCTGCGGTTCCGATTGAAGTTGCTTCGGTTTAAAGCACCGTTTCTCATTCCTTGCAAAACTGGGGCAGGACTGCCTCTCCTTGCAGCAGGCTCGGTTGCAAAATGTTTCCCTGATTTGGTTTATAAGTTCGCAGCAAGGCAATCCAACAAATAGGAAAGTTTTAATAAGATTTTCTGACTTTATTTGGTCTCTGCTGCCACCCCCAACCCCAACCCCTCCCAAGGAGAGAGTGGGAAGGAGAGGAAGGAAGGAGGGAGGGGGAAGGAAAAGAAGAAGGGAGTGGGGAGAAGATGGAAGGAGAAAAAATGGAAAGAAGGAGGAAGATGGAAGAAGAAAGGAAGAAAAAGAAGAAGGGAGGGAGAAAAGAGGGAAGGAAGTGGGAAGAAAAGGGGAAGAGAGGGAAAGAGCAGAAAGACGAGGAGGATGAAGTTGATAGGCAAGAGGAAGGAGGAAGGAAGGAAGAAAGAAAAAGGGAGGGAGAGAGGAAAGAAGAAAAGATGGAACTAGAAAGGAAAGAAGGGAGGGAGGAAAGAGGAAGACAGGGAAAGAGCAGAAAGACAAAGGTGAAGGTAGATAGGCAGAAGGAAGGAAGAAATAGGAAGGAGGAAGGAACAGCAGCGAAGAGGAAGAGAAATGGAAAGAGCAGAAAGACAGAAAAGATAGATAGGTAAAAGAAAGGAAGTTGAAAGAATGGAAGGAGGAAGGAAGAGAAAAGGAGGAAGGGAGTGAGTGAGGAAAGAAGAGAGGATGGAAGGAGAAAGGAAGGAAGAGAAGAAAAGAGCAGAAGATGGATAAGGGGAAGATAGATAAGCAAGAGGAATGAAGGAAGAAGTGAGGTGTCTCGAAGAGGGGGAAAACATTTAGTGACCAACGTTACAATGGCATTGAAAAAAGTGACTGATTACCATTTTTTACACTTAACAACCATTTTCACACTTAGCGACCGTTGCAGCATCCTCATGGTCACACGATGAACATTTTGATGTTTGGCAACAGATTCGTATTTATGATGGTTTCAGTGTCCTGGGGTCATGTAATTGCCTTTTGACAAAGTCAAATGGGGAAACCAGATTCACTTATGTTAATAACTTATCAGCTGCATTTATTCACTTAAAAACTGTGGCAAGAAAGGTGGTATAGTGACCAAAGTTACAATGGCATTGAAAAAAGTGACTGATGACCATTTTCACACTTAGTGACCATTTTCACACTTAGTGACCGTTGCAGCATCCTCATGGTCACGCGATCAAAATTTTGATGTTTGGCAACAGATTCGTATTTATGATGGTTTCAATGTCCTGGGGTCATATAATCACCTTTTGACAAAGTCAAATGGGGAAACCAGATTCACTTATGTTACTAACTTATCAGCTGCATTTATTCACTTAAAAACTGTGGCAAGAAAGGTGATATAGTGACCAAAGTTACAATGGCATTGAAAAAAGTGACTGATGACCATTTTTCATACTTAGCGACCGTTGCGACCATTTTTCACACTTAGCGACCGTTGCGACCATTTTTCACACTTAGCGACCGTTGCAGCATCCTCATGGTCACGTGATCAAAATTTTGTTTGGCAACAGATTCGTATTTATGCTGGTTTCAGTGTCCTGGGGTGACCTTTTGACAAAAAAAATTTTTTTAATCAAGTGCCCCCCCCCCCCCCCCGGTCAAGGGCGTCCCTCTTTTCCAATCTGAAAATCTGGTCACCTTATATTAGCCCCATGAAACATAAACTAACCATCAAATATACCAACTTGATATTGAAAATTATATTCTGGAAAGATATTATTTTAAATCAAAATTTAAGGAAATGTTTTAATTTTCTCCCACTTTAGCTGGCTATTTTATTTCATAAGTTATGAAGCATAGAAGCTATTGGATCATTCCATGTGTTACAATTGTTTCTACATTCCTATGGTACTGGAGGCAAAAACAAACCAATCTTTTTATCAGTTTGATGAAAAAACAAACAGCTGGAGTACGCAATATTTTATATTTAAACATTGAAATCATACCATTGTCATAACCTTTTCTGCCAAACACAGACTTGGTAATAAGCATCCTTTTGTGAAAAGGATTGAATGTATTTAAATTTATTTTATATTTTAATACAAAGAGGTATATTTGCTTTCCATCATGGATGCTGAGGAAGACCGTATCCTACAGTAATCACTGAGTTCCACCACATGCTCGACAATATGTTGCTTCTCTCACCATCTGTTGGTCTCAAAGAAGTCACTTTGAGTGGATGGTGGTGCAGAGTTGTGAAACCCAGAATATTGTCCCCCATCCAAATTAGAAAACAAAATTTATATGCAGCAACACAGCTGCTTTTCTTAATAAGAACATTAATAGGAATGTACTCAAGAGTTTTATTTTAAATCTCCTCATTGCTTCTCTCCTCCTACTCCAAAACTGATAAAAGTTACTGAAAAATATAAAGCTAATGGTCAGCAGCCACAGCCAAGTTCAGAACATTTTTGAAGCAAAAAACAACAACAACCCAGCCTTAAGGTATATACCACAATGATCTAAATATTATACTTCATGCTTTTATAAGATTAATGCTGTGAACTTTTGTCTGTATAGCTGTCCTTGCCAGCAATTTTTAAACCTAAAAATATAGTTTTCATTTCTATACATATATAGAAATGAAAAAAAAAAAACCTAGCCTCTGTTAGTTTAAGTTGTGCTTTGTGCTCCAATTTTACTGCACATGCAGCACCTAAAATGGTTGGTTAACTTGCTGTCCCGCTGCTAAAATTGCAAGATGTGCAGTTCTTGTGGTGCAAGAAGAGAAGGAGAATTACTTGTGATCCAGAACATATACTGTGCCCACTTTTACCAAACAATTAATTTTGCAGACTACAGGCAGAGAGAATTATATCGCCACCGTTGTTTGTAGTTAGCCCAAAATATGCTTAGTATGGAGTAAACTTCCTTTAATTCAGTGGGATGTTTTCCTGAATACATGGACAGTCTTGCTGTGTAAATCATCGTTTTTAAGAACAATTATCACATAAAATAGATTAAAAATGTAATATCGGAAGTAATATTGAATCATTTTAGTAGAAGCAAAGCACTTCAGATGGTGCCTGCAGGTTCATATTAGATTTTTAACACAGGGGTTCTGTTTGTCATAACCATTTGTTCCCATAGTAGAACAGACTGAAAGATAACAATGATGAGTTGGTGCAATATATTACATTAAATAAACTTGTCCAGTTAGCACTGCATGAAAAGCTTTGTTTACATTACTGTAAGATGTTTTCTGCTGTATTATAATTCTGCTGTGCAAATAAATTAAGAGAGGTTTTGACAGTTCATTTACTTTCCATATGCATACAAAAATGAAGGACATTATTTATTGTATTGCATTTTGGCTTATTAGTGGAAAATATTTTGTTTTATAAAAAAAATTGCTGCATGGCATCATCAATCCTATAATCAGAAAAAGCAAGCAGATGAAAGATTGCCTTATCTGCTTGTTGCCATATTGAAAAGAAGAACAAATAACAAATACTATATTTAGATAGTATTTCAAAGACAGCAAATAGTGTTGAATCACTGGGAAGTGGGGAGGAGGGAGGCGGGGAAGAGAGAATTTATTAATAGGAACTATATTTTTTGCTTTTCTTTTTTAACCATTGTATGGTTTTCCGCTTTAGGATTTGCACATGTAGTCTTATATGAATGAACTTGGAATTATACAAATTAAGAGCCTTCCCTGCGATATATTAAGAGAGGTTGTGATGGTTCATTTTCTTCACATATATACCAAAAAAAAAAAAAAGATGAAGGCCTTTACTTTATTGTGTTATACATAATAACATTCTTTTAAAATCCTTCCAAATTCTTAGTTTACAAAATAATAGTCCTTAAACTTGTCTTATTAAGGGAGATCTTTCAGTTGCTTTTAGTGCTAGTCAGTATATTTCTGCAAAACTAAGCCTCTCAGATAAACATGCATAAGTGCTGTAGCCTTTGTCACTTGGGTTGCAATTATAGTCAGCTTAATTTCCTTTAAGTGTGCTGTATTGAATTCTAAAAAACTTTATTTTCAATAGATACGTATATGATTTTATAGAGCTTTCAGTATCTATTTTATTTCCTAGTGCTTAAAATAGTACACCTAGACTTTGTTTTAAAATGTGACATATTTTTTTAAAAAAATTAAAATTAATGGATAAGAAGGCTGATTTTCATAACAAGTACCATATGCTTTTATTTTGGAATATATACATTTTCACATTTAAATACATTCAACATTCCTGGGATATATCATCTATATATAGTGATTTTATCATTTTATTGATCTATAGAATATAATGCCTCCTTTCCTCAGTTCCAGATGCCTTAGCAAGTCAGTTACAGATCTATGACCAATACTTGAAGAAAAGTATATGTTACTTTAAACATATCTTTTTAAAAGCATGCTTTTATATCTCTCTTATTAGATTCAATAATCTATATGGCCTCTCCTGGTTTTTTTTTTTAAATATCTTATTCAGCTTCGAGGATCTCAAGAAAATCTACTCTAGTATTACATTACACATGTCACAAAATAGGTTAATAACAGATATAAAAGCACTTTACTATTACTGCTCAATCCATTACCAAGTTTCCCAAAAATTATGATATGTCCTGATAATAAGACCATGCCATATTTTCCCTGTGGGCAAAAATATACGCCCTCCCCTAATAATAAGCCCCCTGGACAACCCCCCCACCAGTCAGGCAAAACGCCACTCACCAACCTAGTGATATCCCAAAGGCACAAAGTCGCAAGAGCCGGGGGGGAGGGAGTGTTAGGTAAGCTCCCCGTTAGGAGAGCGAGTATGTTCAGCGAATCGTTGTGAGTGTTTTGTTGGAGAACACACAAACCAGCATACAGAGACACTGCAGTTTAAATAGGCTTTTACTTTTGTGGAAATAGAGGTATCAGAGTACATCAAACAGTCCAAGTCATACCCGGATAAGACAGTCAGTCATCAATGTCTTTCAGTTAAGGGATAATTCAAATAACATAGTCCAGCATCATATCATCAGTTCAGAACTCAAAGTTTGCTAGCAGTTGCAAAACTTACAATAGCTCACGGCACTCAGATCAGATCAGACCAGCATCCAACAAACAGAGAGATAACAGTCGTTCTGGCTCCCTCTTATGGGCGATTGAGGAAAACAGCAACCAATCACATTTTACAATATGCTTTAAAGAAACAGGTACAACATTGTTACATGATTTATATATTGCCAACCCAATGGTTAGATTATATTCCTAAAATTCTCCCCTTTGGGTAGGACAATATATAAATCTTACAATCTTAATCCGTATTCCTCATAACAACGTTTATGCTTTATAGTACCTTGGGCTTTGGTAAAGTGATCTGCGATGTCTTCAGACATACAATATTCCAGTGAAACTAATTTACTATTCACACTTTCCCGTACATTCAGATATCTTATATCAGTGTGTTTTGACTTAGTTTTTACAGCAAGATTGGATGCCATCTGAATTGCTGCTTGATTGTCTTTGTAAACAACAATAGGCTCTCGTATGTCAATCCCTATATCCAGTAGGAGTTGTTTATAACAAATCAAATCTGTACATACTAATGACAAACATGAGAACTCAGCCTCCATAATCGATAGACTTAAATGTTTTTGTCTAATAGACCGCCATCCAATTAGTGCCTTTCCCAGGAATACAACGAACCCTGATCTTGATTTCCGTGTAGACACATCTGTAGCAAAACTTGCATCAGCATATGCAGTCAAGCTCAGATCATCTCTAGGTTCTAAATACCTCTTAGCAGTTTTCCATTGCCTTTCAGTACGTTCAGCATTAAACCTAGCTAATTGATTTACACTATATGCTATGTCGGTCCTTGACCAATTACTCAGCTATGATGAGCTACCAATTAATGATTGATAAATACCTTTATCAAACATATGGCTTTTTACATCCTCATGGCTAAATTCCAGTCCCATTGGAGTTTTAGCTGGTTTACACAGTTCCATCCTAAACGTCCTGAGTAGCTGAGTAGCTGGTTAATCTTCTCAGTTTGTGAGATTTTGTATCCTCCCCTAGTTTTATCTATTTGTAAACCAAGATATTGCCTAATCTCACCGAGATGTTTTATACTGAACTGCGTCCTTAACAGTGTAATAATTTCAGTAGCTTCTTACCCAGCTTTAATGATGAATGCTATGTCATCAGTGAACAATAGCAACAATGAAATCACACCATCACTTTCTTTTTTAAACAAACATGGATCAGCAATGCCATCTTAGTTAACTCTTTATGCATTGATTCCATTCATAGCCTGATTGCTTTAGCCATAAAGACTCTTAACTTCCAGCAATTAGTTATTACCAGTGTTTAACCCTAAAGGCTTCTTTAAATATATAGTATCTTGCAACAGTGCATGGAGATATGCCATCTAATCATCTAAATGATTCACTACATATCCATGCCTAGCTGCCCAAACTAATGATGCACATAATGTTGTAGCCTTTAGACTAGGTGCAAATAGCCCATCATAGTCATTGGCTGACTGATCAAACCCTTGTGCTACCAATCTGGCTTCATGGGTAACAGTCCCATCTACACTTGTTTTAATCTTGTAGATCCATTTACATCCTATGCATGTTTACCTGGGGGTAACCTTACATTTTCATATACCTCTAACTTTTGTAAGGATTTCAGTTCCTTTTCCATTGCTGTTTTCCAAACTATCTGCTCCTTAGGATATAGGGTTAATTCATGATAAGTAGCAGGAACTTTATGTACTTGACACACTATAGTAGCTTGATATCTGTCAGGTGGTCATGTTACACGGGTTGAACATCTAGGCAACTCAGGGCTCACCAGTGGACTCTCCTGTTTCACCTGCTCCTGTTCTTCTAGTTTCTCCTGTACCTGCACTTCCTCTTTAATTTCTGGTTTTACTATTTCATCACTAGGAACTACCTGGGTGACAATAACTACATCATTGTTAAATTCCAATTTATTCCACCCCACGTGTTCCATAAACTTAGCACTAGCACTACAGTGAACCTTAGCTGTGCCTTTCTCCCAAAACCTAAATTATCTATGGTTAGCCTCATATCCTACAAAAAATAACTGTCGAGCTCTTTTCTGCCCTTTCAGTCGCACTTGGGATGGTATATGCACCCATCCTGGGGCTTCAAATGTATGTAGGTAACTTAAATCTGGTTTTCTGCCACGCCACCTAGTGAAAGGCAATTCACCGGTTGTTGTATTCACCACATTATTTAAAACATGGTTACTACACATCATAGCTTCACCCCACAGTGTTTCCGGCAAACCTGAATCAGCTATCATAGTTCGAGCCATGGCCTGTAATGTTTGCCCCCTTCAGTCTACAAATGAGTTATGTTGTGGCCTATAAGGAGCAGAACGTTTGTGCTCAATTCCAGCTGTTCTTAACATTGTTTAGAATTTATAATTGGTAAACTCCATCCCATTATCAGTAACTACAACAATAACCTTGGCTTTCATCTTTCTTTACGCAAACCTCAGCCAATTAAAGAAATGCTGAAACGTTTCTGTTTTGTTTTTCATTAAATAACAGAAACCGTATCAGGAATAATGATCCATGATACGCAAAACATAACAGGCACCTCCCAAACTGGGTTTCTTAGGTCCTATTATATCAGCAAAAACAACTTCCAGAGGTTCCTTTGTTTTAAAAGCATTCAGTAACTTTGTTCTTCCCCTGATTGCAAACATTGCAGTTTAAATATTTACTGCATGGTTTTAGTTTTATTCCTTCTGACAATTTAACAGTTTATTGCAGCATCTTGAAATTAATGTGCCCCATACATCTATGTAGTAAATGTATACATTCATCAGGTGGTTTCACATTATCATAAACTGAGTTAGCTATCTGGGCATCAGATATAACGTATAAACCATTTGTTAATTTGGCAGTAACCCTATTACCTTCTTTTTCAATTATACAGTTATCTCCCCTAAAGCAACCAATCACATTTTACAATATGCTTTAAAGAAACAGGTACAACATTGTTGCATGATTTATATATTGCCAACCCAACTGTTATATTAGGCAAAGACGCTCACATTGCTTGACGCCTTTGGGATACCGCTAGATTGGTGGGTGGCGCTGTGCCCAGCTGGAGCAGGGGGTTGCCAGCCAGCTGATCTCATGAGCAGCTTCCCAGCAATGCTCCTTTTGAGCCAGGCAGAGCACCACTCATCGACCCAGTAACATCCCAAAGTGCTAAGCCATATGACGCACTGCCTGGCTGGAAAGAGAGGTTGCGTGAGTACTTGTTCTGCCTCCAGCTCACGTGCCTTCCTGCCTCATCATGCCCATCTCTCCCTGCAGGGCTGAGCCAGGGCACTGCCGCCGTCCTGCTGGCACCACCGCTGCCATGCTCCGAGCATAACTGGCTTCCAAACTCCGGAGATCTGCTGCCAAGTCTTCAGGCAGCGGCCACTCTGGGACTACGCTCTATGGTTGTGGGCTGGCTGTTGGAAGACTCTGGTACAGAGAATCAGGGAGCCACATAATTCAGTTTTAGTTCCTTTTCTCTTAACATTAATCTAGATAGCTGTTGCTCTATGATCTTGATTTCCTGAGAATGTTAAGAGCTACTAAAACAAAAGTATCAAAACCTCAAAAAGGCAAACAAATAAAGGAGACACTTGTTTTCTTATTTTGCCTGTTTGAGACAACTTCACTTTTGGCTTACTAAGGAAATGGATACTAAAAATGGCAAGAGAGGGCAAGATGATCTTGTTACAGCAATCTGCAAAAACATGGTTACATAAAATATACTTCAGAAATATTCTGAACAGATAGGAAATAAAATGAATGCTTTAAAAAAGAATGGATGAAGGATTTATAAAGTTTAGAGAGGAAATGAGAGTAGATGTTAAAAAAATGGAAAGTTTCATAAAACAAATATTTTGAGGTAAAACAAATAAATGATAAAGTGGAAATTTTAGAGAGTAAGTTCCAGGCAGAGAGTTGGAAAGAGAACTGGATAATCTGGATTTACTGGAACTGAGAAAGAATTCTATTTGAGGTTTCAGATGACAATATTATAGAAAGGATTATTAACATTATGGCAATTTTTTAGACTTGGAGGAGAAAGGGATGGACACAGAAGTTGATATTGATATAGAATAATTTGGTATAGAATAAATTCCAGTTTTGCCAGGAAAAGGAATGTTTCTAAGAATGTTTTGATCAATTTTGTTCGAAAGAAAACAAGTAATCAAATCCTGCAGCCACATTTTAATATAAAATTCAAAATGGTAATAGAGGTACAATTGTTCTGAAGTAGATTCCTATTAGAATTTTCTGTAAGAGAAAAGAATTTGCGTCCGTGGTTAAAAAATGAAAAGAGAGGCAAAAATTATTGATGCTGACCCTAACTTTGATCAAGGTATGACCAATAAATAAAGAATAAAGAACTGAGAACAGATTGAGTCTTATATTATAAGTGTTTTGACGATGAACTCTTAAAACCTCTTCAAAGTGTAATGAGCTCTGTTTTACAAGGAGGAAAGTTGCCAGAGGCTCGGAAAGATGTTAGTATTAATACTACAAAGTGTCAAGGTTTGACTTTAGCAAGATATTACAGAGCAATATTATTATTTTAAAAATATTATTTTACAACAATTTTAGCTGCAAATATGAAATATTTTTGCAAGAGTTTATTCCTGTTGATGATCAATATAGGGAAGCGATGGCGAACCTTTTTTGGCTCGCATGCCAAAAGCAAAGGGAGCGCAGGAGGTTGTGCATGGGCGTGCCATACCAATAATGCTATGCGCACGACCCCAGCTCCCCCTCATTTTTGGCATGCTTTTTTCACCCTCCCCAGGCTCCAGAGACTTTATAAGAAATTTTATTAAATTGGTGAAATACAAATATGCTCCCTGGATGATGCAAACAATTGTGACTAAAAATTTCACCAAACCACATGAGATACTAAAAAGTGCAAAAGAAAGTTCTCCACTGTTCCCCTCTCTTGTTTGTTTTAGTTCTTTAAATATTGAATAAGGACATAGGAGAAGATGAGAGGACTGTCAGTATACAAATTTAAAAAGAGACGTACAAGTTAAGAACTTTTTAGGATGACCTGGGTCTGATTTTGGAAAACTCTTTAGAGGAAATTGAACTTTTAATTAGTAAAATTAAAAGAATTTGGGGCATTAATATATTTCAAAATAATAAACAGATGACAAAGATATGAGCAAAAATATGAAGATATAAGATCCAACAGATTGGATGAATAGAATGGGTTTTAAGATTTAGAAGAAGACAAAATACATGAGCATTACTATAACAAACATTGATTGTATGTTATTTCAAAATATGTTAAAAAATATGTCAAGATGGGACAAACTGCAATTGTCATTGTTGGGAAGAATTAGTCTGTGATTAAGATGAATGTTTTAATTTTGTTTTAGACAATACCTGATGCTGCATCATTTTAACAATGCCAGAAGGATGTATATAAATTTGTATGGCAGGAGAAAAACTTTTATTAAATATAAGGTATTACAAGATACAAAGGAAAGAGGAGGATTGGATTTACCAAATTTGAAATTATATTTTTCTGCTTGCTGTTTAGCTTGAATAAAAATATGATTATTATTAAGAAATAGAAGTTTATTGGGGCTAAAAGGACAATCTAAGATTGGCGTGACTAGGCTATCTCTGGTATGGCAAAGCTAACATTAATGTAGACTTCAAAAAATATGTCAGCAAGGCCACCCTTAGAATATGGAATAAATCTAGGTCCTGCCTGAAAATACTTTGGTATTTTTAGCACAATGAATGGTTAAAAATTATAAGTAAACATAAATGGTCAACTTATTATGATGTACTAATAGTAAGTGTTTCATTGGGAAACACTGTCATGGAGAATTAATTGCAGAATCATGCTCAACAGTGAGAACTCTGGGATAATTTGAGTTTCCACGAGATTAGAAAAGAGTAAACTTTGTCTATCTTCAAGAAGGTGAAGAAAGAACATCTGAGAAATTATAGACCTTTCAGCTCTAGATAATCAAAAGTCCTCAAACAGATGATTAAAATGATTTTTTGTATCTTTGGGTCAATGTTGATTGGCTTTTTGCCTAAGGCTAGAATAGAATTTGTAGTCTCCCAGTTTCCAGTTAATCATCTTTAATCTCTATACCAAACTGTATCTCTTTGGATATGGGTAGATCATAATATCTCAAGCATCTGAAAAACTGAAGTATTGTCCACAAAAATTAATTTTTAAGTATTAGAAAGTTACCATTGTTTCCTGTCTATTATGTTTTTTGTATTTCAATAAAAGGATGGGATACAAATATTTTCACAGCAAATTAATATGCAATTAACGAAGTGCTAATTTTTAAATCAACAAAAGCAAAAAAAAATCATCTGTGGAGATGAACATAAAGAGTTGATTAGGTTACAGAGAGAATTCATAGTCAATCCGTTCCCCTTGAATTAACATCCCAGCTGCTATATGCTGCAATATGCAGAGCAAAGTCTCCAGGCACAACACAAACATATGTATCAAATATTCGGGCAATGGCATTGGTAGAGTAAGTAGTTTCCATCTTTACATAGCACTACTTACTAATTAAATTAGTATCTGCCCAATTGCACTCATATGTTATTTAAAAAGGAAAAGAAGAATAAACTAAAACTAATGAACTTTATAGAATACTGTGGTAGTCAGTATCTTCTGGAAGACTCAAGAGGTGGGGCAATGAAGTTAGGTGTATTCTGATATCATAATGTAAATATGAAAATCATGCTGACATTACTGGTGCTCTTTTGTATACCTATGAATGTAGCTAACACCCTGATACACTCAACTTTCCCTTTCTTCATCTATTCCAACACCCTGATACACTCAACTTTCCCTTTCTTCATCTAAAGCCTAATGTAGGCTTTCAACCATACCTTCCATATGAACTGGGATTGTATGTACATTAAATGAAGAAATGCAGTTCACATTTAATTTGGTGCATTCTTATAAATATATGCTTTAAAAGTTTATCCCATTACTTTCAGTATTTTGTATTTCCAGGTAATTAATAAACAACTACAATCATTGATGGAACACAGTTTTATTTCTTCTGCTATCCATTTTTATTTCTTCTTCTATCCAAATTATTTATCTAGAAGTAAATGTAGAAAAATTTAGGATTATATTAAGATTATAAACATGAATGCTTTATCAGCAAGAAAGCAGTATTGTACTTAATAAATAAAGGTGATCTGGGACGTGGTGGCTCAGTGACTAAGACACTGAGCTTGTCGATCAGAAAGGTTGGCAGTTCAGCAGTTCAAATCCCTAGTGCCGCATAATAAGCTCCCATTACTTTTCCCAGCTTCTGCCAACCTAGCAGTTTGAAAGCATGTAAAAATGCAAGTATAAAAATAAGAACAACCTTTGGTGGAAGGTAACAGCATTCCATGCGCCTTCAGCATTTAGTCATGCTATGCACATGACCATGGAGACATCTTTGGACAGTGCTGGTTCTTCTGCTTTGAAATCGAGATGAGCACTGCCCCCTAGAGTTGGGAATGACTACCACATGTGTGCAAGGGGAACCTTTACCTTTTAAATATAGGTAAACATTAAAAATTATACATAAAAATAAAAATTAATATCCAAAGGTACTTTCACATGGAGTTTTCCATTGCTCGAGAATGATCTGTGCAAGTAATCTCATGGAATAGACTCCCTTATTTCTAGCAAGACAATTTATTTTTAGCACAACTGCAATGTATTGGAATCCCTCTCCCTAAATTAGTCATTTTCTTGAAACGCTATATTGAGCTTGTGGCAATCCATTTTCCTATTTGCTGTCATGCTGGCAGGTCTTTCAAGTGGAAAGATGATTGATATCTTGACAGTCTTCCTTCAAAAATAAAACTCATTCTTTTTCTGATATGGCCAGAAAAAAATGAACACATTAAAAAAGTAGTATTTTGGGAAAGTTCAAGCAATATATTTCTATTTTTCAAAATGAAAGGATTATTGTTATGTTAGGATCTCCCAGAGTGAATCATCTTCAACATGCTTTTGTGTGAGAGTGCTGTAATTTAATGCAATAGTTCCTGGTAGCATACTGAACACACACCCCTCCAATTTCTTGCGACATTAAGAAAAAATAAATATATAAAACCAACTGTAAAAAATGAAAGAACCTACATATCAAAAGTATCTAGTATCAGCCCACAAATGCCCCTCCAAAAAAGTTCAGTTTTAAGAATTTTCAAAAGGCATCTAGAGTTGGGGCCAAAGACACTTCTCAAGAAAAGCCATTCCAGATCACCAAACAAGGGGCAGAAAACACTTTAGACCCAGTGATATCTTCAAAATGGAGAACAACCAACTGTTTCTTCCAGTATGATTGAAGTGATTGAACAGATTCCAGCAATGCAGTTCTGAAGGTAGCCTAGCACCAAACAATAATTAAAACCAGTTCTTTAAATTGTGTTGGAAGCTGATAGGAAACCAATCCAGGCCTGTAATGATAATGGTGTGAGCCACTATATAGTCAGATCCTTTCATCCTAAGCAGGATCAAAACCTGTGGTGGGTTCTGGATCCTGTTGCAACTGGTATGGTTGCAACGGGGCCTGCCATCCTCCACATGAACATGCGTGGCACACGCATGTGTCTTATCATCTAGCGCCACTTCCGCAAGCCTCCACGACACTCCAGTTGCTTGGCAGAGTGTTGCGCAGGAACTGTACATGCCATGCACATGCGCAGAAGCGCCAAAGAGTTTAAAGACAGGTAAGGAGTGTGGGTGGGCAGGTGGGCCCTCTGGAGCACCATACCGGAATGGTACCCAGTGCTCTGGGCAGGCTCCGGTATGTCCATACCGGGGCATACCACCTACAACCCACCACTGATCACAACTGATATACCAACTGCTTCTGAGCAAAGTCCCCCTGATCCCAAAGTTGCTTCAAGCCCAGGAGGACACCAAAGTCACAGGCCAACAGGGCAGTGCAACCCTGTCCAATTACAATATAGGGACCATGAAGGAATCCTGACTTGTTTTTCTTCTTACCTTCTTGTGAGAGACTTCGGAGTATCCAAAGCAGAACACCTAGATTTTCCAGAGAGGGTTTGCAGGATGGTCCAGAGATGCTATCATCACAGCCAATTGGCCCCGAGAATGGGTTGAAGGTGAAGCCACACCTCTGAGCTAACCCTTCTAACCTCAGTTTCAATCCAATCTGGCCAGAGAGAACATTACTTTTCTTGGACTACTGAAAAGTTACCATTTCTGGACCCTCCTCAACCCACAACATTCTTCAGCTGAGACCCTACCTCCACATTCATGTAAGTCCCTGGTGGTGGCTGTGGTTTTTCCAGCTGCATGGGGTTGCAAACGGAAGGATCGGAGGCTCCAGAGTCTTTTTTTGCTGTTCCGATGGCCATTTTTAGCCGGAAGCCATGTGTTGTCGCGATCTTTGCAATCAGCACCGGAGGGGGCTAATGGGCTCTGGTTACCAGCCCGACAGCCCCTAGAGCCCAAATCAGATTGCTGCCTTCCCGCAGAGAGCACTGAGAAGAGCCCGAAGCCCATGGCGCCTCAAGAAGTTGTGCGGCCGCAGCAGACTTCCTCCAGAAGCTGCAGCAGCCCCAGAGCGAGCCAATTGTGGCATTTTCAAATCGAGGTGAGCTGCGAGGGGAGTGAAGACTCTGCTGCAGCTGTGGAAGTGGAGTTGAGGGGCGGATCATGACAGATAGCATGAGGAGTGGTCGTAAGTAAAAGTGCGATGGCGGAAAGGTCCCCTTCCCCTCCAATGTCCGTGGGAGAGGGGACTTCCTGCAGACAACACCTCACTGCCTCCTCCAGGAGGTTCAAAGCATCAGAGCATTCTCAGCCCTCCCGGCCTTCCCAGAGGGATGAGCAAAGGAAGCACAGGGCCCTAACCAAAACCTTTTCCAGGGCTGAGAATTGCAGACCCTGCAGGGTAGGATCAGCCCCTCCCCACCCAGGTGCAGATCCAGATCACCCCTGGGGGGAGGCTTGAGACAGGATTCGCCTCCCCAGATTCCTTGAGGGAGGGCTTTGGGGAGGCTTCCCCTTCTCCCCCTCTCTCTATGAAGGACCTAGACCAGGCAGAGGCACAGGCTGAGTTAGATTCCCAAGAGGCCCAGCCTGGGGGTAGGCCCCCCTCCAAACCTAACCAGACCCCCTGACACACTCACAATCAGGCTGCAGAAGGACCTAGCTGGGACTCCTTAGATATGAAGGATCTGCCTGCTGGGCTTCAGAATCTCATTGAAATGGCGATTGCATCCGATGTTGCTGCAGGCCTACAGCGACAGGCTCCATGCCCTCCATCTCAGGGCGAGGACATGACTCCCAGAATTACAGTTTTTGGCCAACACAACATTACATACCATGAAGTTTGTTTCCAGGGCTATGGCATCGTCCATCGCATCTCGTTGCCTCCTGTGGCTCAGGGGCTGGTAGGCAGACAACAAGGCAAAGTGGCAGCTGGCCTCAGTGGTCTATGCAGGGGGTTCCCTTTTTGGGATGTCCCTTGACCCAATCCTGGTGGAGGACAAGCACAAGAAGAAGGTGCTTCCGACCACGACTAAGAAGGTGGAGCAGAGGACCACACCCTTTTATTGCAGGTCTGCACAGCGACCATAGGAGCTGGAAACTCATCAGAGCAGATATCCTCCCAGCAGGTCAAATAGGCAGACTGACAAGGGTTTCATCAGGGATAAATTCCGCTTTCAGACCCAGAGCAAGCAGCCCTTTCAGGGGGGTCACCCTTACTGCTGGGGCAAGTAGGTCGCCTGCGACCCACTCATTGGCAGCCACCTGGCTGTGTTTGCATACACCTGGGCGGACATTACCACCGATGCCTGGGTTATCAGTATGGTGACATCCGGTCTCCATTTGGAATTCCTTTCTCCCCCTTCAAATTGTTTCCGCATTTCCCCCCCGGCCAAATGAGTTGAAAAATGCCAGCAGATGAGGCAGGCCATCCGGCATTTGCTCGACATTGCAGTCATTGCAGTCCCCATGGTTCCTGGGGGACTAAGTGGGCAAGGGGTTCTACTCAAACCTTTTTCTAGTGCCAAAGTCTTTGCGGGGATGGAGAGCCATCTTGGATCTTAAGCACCTAAACCAGTTCTTGGTTTATAGACGCTTTAAGATGGCATGTCTCAAGTCCACCCTGGCAGGGATTCATGAGGGGAATTATATGGTGTCCATTTACCTCATGGAAACCTACCTCCACATCCCCATTCTCCCTGAGCATAGGAGGTTTCTTCGCTTCTCCTATTTAGGGGTTCACTATCAATACAGGGGCCTACCATTCGGGCTGGCCTCAGTAAGGTGCTAGCGGTGGTGGCGGCCCACCTGAGGGGGAGCCCCTTCAGACCAGGATGAGATTCTCATTCAGGGGGCATCCCCTGCCCAGAGAAGGGCAGATCTCCAGCAGGTCATTGCCACTCTCCAAGGTTTGGGGTTCTCGATTAACTTTGAGAAGAGTACTCTTACTCCAGCCACTCGAATTCTCCACCTGGGGCGGTCATAGATTCCCAGTTGGGTTGAGTTTTTCTTTCCCTTGATCATAGGTCCAGTTTGTTGAACTTATTTAAACAGATTTGGAGGGATCATTGTGTTCCTGTAGCCCTCTCTCCAGCTTGCTGGGGAAGTTCATCTCCTGTATTGAGATGGTCCTGTGGGCGCGGCTTAATGCCAGAATGCTCCAATGGAGGCTGCTCCCATATCAGAGGGCCAATTCCAGCAACTCAATGCTCAAGGTCCCAGCAATGCCACAGGTGCTGATGTCCCTCAAATGGTGGGTGTCCCCAGCTCTGCTCAAGGGATGTGAATTCAGGGAGCAGGAATGACTTGTGTTGACAACAGACACCTGCCTGTTCGGCTGGGGGGGGGAACCCTAGACTTGCAGATGGCGCAGGGCTGATGGTCTCGGAGTGACCTTCAACACAACATAAATTGGCTGGAGCTCCAGGTGGTTCACCTTGCTTTGTAGCAGCTCCAAGCCATGGTCGAAAGTCACCATGTCCTCGTCTTAACTGACAACGTCACAACAAAGGCCCATATAAATTGGCAGGGGGCACATGTTCCAGCGATGTCGCTAGGTCTGTGGGCAGAGAGGCATCTGAGCTCCATCCAAGCAGAGCACATCACCAGCATCGACAGTCATCAAGTGGACTGGCTGAGTTGAGAGATGGTAGACAATGGAGAGTGGAGCTCTTCCAGAGGGTCTGCCAGAGGTTCGGGACACCGGCAGTGGACCACTCCATCCAACGTACAGGTTCTTTGGTTCTTCTCCCGATTCCCAACTCAGGGAATGGAGGGGATCGATACCGTTCGCACCAGGTGGCCAGTTGGGCTCCTGTTCGCTTTTCCTTTTCTCCCCCTCCTTCCCGGAGTCATTCAGAAGGTAATCAGAGAGCAGGCAGAGGTTACCTTAGTAGCCCCTTACTGGCCCAGGAGGGCTTGGTGCATGGACCTGTTGAGCTTGTCGGTAGAGAGACCATGGAGGATTCCCCGAGGGGAGGGGAGGTTGCTTCAGGGGAAGCAGGTCCATCCAGATCCACAGTGGCTCCATCTTGCCACATGGAGATTGAGTGGGAGTGCCTGATAAGTGCTCACCTGTCCCAGAAGGTGATTAGGACTATTGAGGCATCCCACAGACAGTCAACCAACAGAGTTTACGATTCCACATGGGTGACCATTTTGTGGTGCCAGTCTGGCCACGTGTTCCACAGCAATAGGGTAGTGCTGCGGCTTGATCCGGCATTCCTGCCAAAGGTTAATTCAGTGTTCCACCACACGCAGGAGGTCGTTCTTCCAGACTTCTGCCCAGGTCGGTCAGAGAGCGGGAACACTGGTGGCACCTCTTAGATGTAAGATGGGCATTGCGAATTTACTTGGAGTAGACTGCTGAATTCTGGAGGTCAGAGGCCCTGTTCATTTCCTTCCAACCCTCTTCACTAGGGAAAAGAGTTCCCCATCCACCATTAGTCGCTGGATTCATTTGGCTATCTCCCTCACCTATGAGGTGCAGAATTTGCCGGTGCTGGTCAGTATCACGGCACACTCCACTAGGAGCACGGCCACATCCGTGGCCTGGACAAGCCAAGCTCCAATAGAGGATATATGCAGGGCAGCGACGTGAGCCTCCCTGTCGCCTTTCATCCAGCATTACAGGCTGAATGCCTTCACATCCTCTGATGTGGTGTTTGGCCGCAGGGTCCTGCAGCAGGTCTTGTCTGATCATTGACTGATCACCCTATCGGACAGTATCTTGGGTATGTCCCATCTCTGGACCATCCTGCAAACTTACTCTGGAAAATGACAGTTGGTCTTACCTGAACTGTTATTTTAAGAGTTGTTTGCAGGATGGTCCAGTTTCCACCCTAGTGTTAGACAGACAGTATTGGGGGTGGAGGCGTCTCCTTTATGTCTTGTTTTCAGGATCTTGGGAACGCATACTGCATTGAAACAGGAGTCAGAAGGTGGAGCTCAGAGGCGTGGCTTCAGCTTCAACCCAGTCTCTAGGCCAATTGGCTGTGATGATACCATCTCTGGACCATCCTACAAACAACTCTTAAAATAACAGTTCAGGTAAGACCAACTGTTATTCAGTCACATTTTGTTCCATATAGTATCAACCTTGTGAAGTTTCCTCTTTCCTCTATGTATTCAAAATAGACAATGATTAATATATATATATATGAAGTCTCTCTCTCTCTCTCTCTCTCTCTGTGTGTGTGTGTGTGTGTGTGTGTAGCTTGTGTATATGTGTGTTATGTATGTGTATGAGTAGATATATACTTTCTTTTAAAAGCAGGTAACATAATTTCATTTTTAATGTATGCCAGTGTGCTCACCATAAAAAAGAACAATAAAACTTTTTAAATCACATCTTAATCTTATCCAGAAATGTGAATTTTTGAAATTATAACCTTAAAATGTACTGGAAAGACATTTAACCATATGTGGGACTGCCTTCTGACTATCAAATTGGGGGATCTTGAAATGAACGGGATACAATTTTTCAAATGTCCAATGCTTTCATGGCAGATGAGATGTTTATAATATAAAGACAGTTCTAATATTATTCATCTTCAAATTCTCTTTTGTATTGTGAACCTTACAAAAGAGCTCACTACATTGAAGTGCTTTTCATTCTTTGTAGCTTTCTAATGAATGTATAAGGCACACAGGTTATAGAAACTAAAGCTGAAATAGGACTATAGATAATATACCTGTGATGTTTTATTTAATGTGGAAATTGAGAAAGCTGACATTTCATATACTAAAATTCAGATCAGAATATGAACTGTCTATGGATTCCCACCCTCCCAAAATAATTGTGTCACATCAGTCTTAATCATTCTTTCATGGATTAGTTTGACACATTTCGTAATAGGTTTACAAATTATGAAACCATAATCTTGTCCTTTTAAAAGAAATGCATTTATAATACAATAAATAAGACAGGAGCACTGATTCGCAACACTGATTTTGTTGTTTTTTCAAAGTTTCACTAAGAAAAAATCAATGAGACAATATCGTTTGTTCATTCTCAACATAGTGTTACCTCACACTCATAGGAACCTTTCCATCTTCTTATTTACTGTAAATGTATTTCTTCTCATGTCTTCCTTGTATCTATTTGGTTTTTGGTGGTGGACAAGGGGAGTGCTACATAGAAAATTTAGTTGCTATTATGAGTGTACCCTAGAAAAACTGCAAAGTGGTGTGGAATTCACCGCAGATGTTGCTACTGAGTACTTGTTCCCTGGGATTAATATTTAGCCATTCTTTTATAAACAATGTTTAATAATACCTTTCAGCAGAATCTATTCTTGAATTCTAAACATTTCAGCAGCTCTGGATCCTACATAATGTCAATAGTGTTTGAGAGTTCTGAAATAGTCCTAGCATATTAAAACAGTACAAAACCAGAATAATACAATCCTCAACAATTCAAAATGCATTAATTTCTTGGTGTAATGAATTTATGGCCAATAGTTTGAACTAATAGAGACTAAAGAATAGTAACAGTTAAAAGAGAATAAATGCCATTACAGTTAATGAAACCTCATTTTGAGTAGACACACATGGGATTATTTTACAATGTTAAAAGAAAACAACAGCCCCTAATAAGTACATGGACATGTCTATGCATTTTTCATGAGAACAACACAGTAGCATTTTGTTATTATTTACTTTCAGGATTCTTTTTTTCAAGTTCCTAGTTCAGTTTATATGCCTGGAATTCTCTGGTAGTTACTGTTATAGCCAAAAGCTATAAGCTATATAGCTCATCTAAAGCAGCCAAATCACTCTGAAGATATAATTTAATTGTATTTGCATGAATACAAACAATAATCAGTATATATTAAATCCTGAACAAAAGGGGGCATAATGGCTCAGTGATTAAAGATGATGACCTTGTGAGCTGGAAAGCTGATAGCTCACATTCGGGACTCAAGTGCTGTGTGACACAATGAGCTCCCACTTTTTGTCCCAGTCCCTTTAAACCTAGCAGTTCAAAAGAATGCAAATGCAAGTAAATAAATAGGTACTACTTTATTGGAAAAAGTAACAGCGTTCCGTGCACCTCGGCATATAGTCATGCTGGCCACATGACGACGATAGTGTCCTTGGACAACGCTGGCTCCTTCAGCCAAGAAATGGAGATGATCATCCCATGGAACCTTTACCTTTACTAGATCCCCAACAAAGCTTTGTTGCTTTTCTAAGCTGCCATGAACAAAAGTAGAACCAGAGCTTTTATTTATTTGGCTCATTGCATTACAAAGGCAAAGTAGGATACAGTGAAAATTAACAATGTGACACTGCAATGTTTTGGATAAACCCATCTTTGTGATCTTATTATTATTTATCCCATCCTACTAGATCAGCATGCTAGCCAAACAATCTTTGGTTAGTGATTACAAACAATCTGATTTACTGTGCCACATATTCCTAAGTCTTCTTCCTGTTGCTGGTTAGGGTGAATTCAACTTACTGTGAATGTTGTCTTACAAGGGTCCCATTTGTGTACTTACAATGTGTTGTGGCCCAGCAGGAGCCATTGGAGCTGCAAAAAGACTCCGACAGCGAGGGGCCTTATGAGTTGGCTCTGGAAGAGGTGGAGGACCCTGGACAGGGTTCTGACTCTGAGCAGGGTGCAGAGAGGCTGGTTGGCCACCAGGAGGCGCCTGAGGCATGGAGCAGTGGTGAGAGCCACTGGGAGTGTGCTCATGACATCAGGCCTTGGAGTAGTGATGAGGAGACAAGGGAGGTGGTCCTGGATGCCCGCCAACGCCGGGCAGATCAACGGAGAAAACAGCTATGCAGTTACAAAAGATAATTGGACCCAGCTCCTCTCAAGATTGTATTTAAGGAGACCCTCGGGGAGGAGTCTGATTTGCAGGATTCAACTTCATTCTTAACACTGGAGAAGCTGTTATCTGTCTCTGTCGAAGTCTGAGTTGCTGCCAAGGTTCTTATCTGTTTGTTATGCTTGGGCTTTCAGCCACCGAGATTTATGTTTCCTGCTAATAAAGTAGAATTCTAGTTAAGCTTGTCTCGGCATTCGTTACTGGATGGAGGAGGGGGTCAGAACACAATGGAAACCAAGTCTGTGTTACCAACAAAATCCTGCTTGGATCTTTCATGGAGTTAGATAGACTTAGTGATCCTGTACACTGCAAATTAAGCCAAATATAGGTATAAAATTTGACATGGTAAAATGTTATTTTAAAAAGCACATTGTAGTTATAAAATAAAAACAATTTAAGCTTTTTAAAATCAAAGCTCTTCTAATTGTTCTATTTCTTTAAAAAACTATGCAGGTTTCACAGACCTGCTTGTTTTTATTGAACAAGCCAAACTATAGTTATGAAAGGAGTTAAGAAACACTGTTTTGAGGAGATAGGTAAAACCAAGTTTTGCTTTCAGCATTGATTTCTGGATATATATTAAATTTTCATCATTTCTGAAAACCATAAACAAATCGTTCATTGACTATAGTAGTATGACCTTATAAACAAATACCTAAATGAATATGGAAACTGAATCTGCACCCTGTAGCAGATTGTTTGGCTTTGTTCTTACTTCTCTATTGCACATGTTTAAAAAGAAAAATATACACATGACAAAGGAAGAAAAGGGGGGACAATATTCTACAAACATGTTTGATGATGGCCTGGAGAAACGGGGGAAAAAACTGCTATTGGTTTTGGAAAAGCTCCGGAGATGGAATGGGTGCTTGTATGGCGGAGTTCATCAACCAAAAAATTCATTATGCTTGTTTTGCTTGAATGAGTTTGCTGCATCATAGAAGTTGAGACTGAGGATCTTGATGAATGAGCTTGGATTCTAAATTGAGACTAGGAGTTGGGGCTATATTTAATTTCAGTTCAGCTAAATAAGAATCAATTTGATTTTGGACTGTTAGAGCAAGCTATACTTTAAACTGACCACAGGTGTTTTTGTTCAAATTAAACAAATCATAGGATTGAAGTAGAATAGATTGGAAATGTTTCTTTAGAATGATGACGTATACCATTGCTTTATGTCACTTTTAAGTTAGCAATTCCTTACTGTTTGGAAAAATAGAATCAGATTTAGCTCACTGTCTAGTCTGCCAGTGAGTGAGTGCCATGGATATAGCCTTTCTTATTCTTTCAACCAGACTTTCTATAAATATTTAAATTCTGGTCATATGATGTAGCTACGCACACTTTCTTTTGGAGTTCTGTGGATCATTGTGTTTTAAGCACTTCATTTTGCAGTCTAATATTGTTTCACTTGATTAAGCCATGAGATCCAAAAGGTCTCTGTCAAGTTTTAAGGCACTTAGAGAAAAATCATGATAAATCTGGCAGTAGAACATGTGTGTGTGTGTGTGTGTGTGTGTGTGTGTATGTGTATATATGTATGTATGTAGGTAGGTAGGTAGATATGGATATAGATATGGATATAGATATAGATATAGATATAATGCAAAACTGTACTACCATGGACCTGCCTAATTCTGTGCTTTATCTCTTTGAATACCAGTGCTAGCTATACTTCCCATATACTCCCACACCCCATTTTATGTAATAGAAGTAATAGATTTTCTTAAAAAAACTCAGGAAAGGTGAAAAAGTAAGAAATCAGAACTCTGCCTCTGTACTACAAAGCACATGTAATGCAGACCTATCTTAACCAGAATTTTAGAAGAGAGACTGAACAATTTGCAAGATTCCACCTTGCAACTGTCATCCAGAAGCCCTCTTTTATTAAACTGTTTGAAAAAAAGATACACAACAGCAGTACAATCCTGGAACACATGCAAAGCAAATTAACACTGGGATTGAAATAATTCATCTAGTCTGTGGGAAAGGACTACAGAGGAAAATGCTACAAATGAATGACTGGTTATGAAAAGATATTCCTAGAATTTGATTTCTAAGGGAATGGTCTGAGTTATTTAACTGATGGACTTTTTGTAATAGATCAGTTACATCACAAAAATTGAAAAATATATATATACAGTATTGCCCAAATATTAATCAGATTGAAACCTGTCAGAGTTGGTGATGAAAAAAAAAAAAAAAACTTCTGCCAGATGGGTCATGTCTAGACTTGCAGAATGAGGATTTTATTTCTGATACGAGCTATTTTTGTAATTGCAGATTGGAAAACTAACAGTTGATGATAAACAAGATCTAGATTTAAAATTTAATTCTTAAATGTAGTCAGAAAGCATTTTGGAAGAACATAGCAACCCAACTTTGATTCTGTTACAATTAAAGACTAAATGGTGTGTATATCTGGTTTCTTGTTCAGCTAAGCATCAAAGCCAATTCTGTATTGCTATAAGTTCATATTTTGAATTAGGTCCACCAGGAAGTCAAAACCCTTGATGATGATATTGGTTAACATAATCTGTAGCTTAGTGTTAGTATTTATAAAAATTGTAATAATTCCTATCTCATTATTTTCAGAAAACTAGGCAACAAAATAAATGTGCAGGTATTACAGTTTATAGAGGGGTTAGAAGGTATTTTTCACCTCAACAGTGTGGGATTTTTTTGCCAGCTTTAATGTCTGTATCTTCTTGCTATCTTACTTTTATCTCTTGATGTTATTTAATCTCTAGTCAGATATAATTGAACATTTTTCTTCTCATAAGATCTTGTTATTACCAAATGCCCAAGTAATTTTATTGATTTGATGTTTAATAACTTTATATTTGAGCAAAATAATACAGTAAATAGCTATGTAGTCTTATGTACAATATTATTTTTATATTCTGGATAAGACTTCAAAAGGAATTGAAATCTTAAAGAGGAACTGTATATGTTACAACAGTAATCTGTGCATACTCAGTTTTGTGGCTAACCCATAACTGCATGCTAGACAGTTGGATGCAACTAGATTAATTGGTGAGGAACATATTTATATGAACATATTTATATTGCTTGCATAGTTTAGAAAAGTTGGAAGTGTTTTTTAAATGAGGCCTATTAAACCACTCAACTAAAAAAATCAGGAAGTCTATAAAATTGTAAAGTTCATAGCCTTTATTGCCCATATTTTTTGCCAATAAACAAAGCTTGAACTTGAACAGTACCAAAAGCAAATAAGGTGTAGAAGGTATAGTGAAGACCTGGTTGGATGATTCCTATAATTGAAATACAATGACTGAAGGATGCAAATTGTTCAAAAGTGATAGAAGGCGGAGTTGCAATTGAATGAAGTTGGTGGTGCTTTAGAGAGTATAAAATTAAAATAAGAATGAACACTGCAAATTAACAATTCTATTTTATTCTGAAATTGTTGCATCCTCATCTCAAGTGTTATATCTAGTAGGATCATTCTTATCCATTGCAAGGTCAAACAGCCTGGAATAGATTCAGAGAATGGTAATGAAGATTACCAGGACATTAGAAAATAAGTGGAAATATTTAACTTTGAAAACAATACCAAAAAATGAATAACATCTTTCAATTAGCAGAAAAGGTTGTGCTAGTACTTATGGTGTTACCTAGTTTGGGTAATAAGACATCTGCAAGAAAACAACCAAGCTCAGAAAGCACCAAAGGGATAGGGGAAAACATTTCAATCCTGTGCTACAAATATTATCCTGTATTGGAAAGGATGTCACAAAGCAGAATATCAAGCTTTATTATCATTCCAGAATGCAGGACATAGAGCAATGAATTTAAATTACAGAAAAGATAGTAATGTCAATATGACATGATCTGTCAATTCCCTTTTGTCCTCTCTTCAAGCCCTCCAATCAACAGCAACTTTTACAACTTTTTTTAAAGAATAATCCAAATATTTGAAGTTTATAAAAGTTTATAAATTGATATGATGAACAGGCTAGTCATAAACGTGCCACAAGACTCATTGTAGGAAATATTGTGTACTTTGACTTACTTGCTTTATAATTACTTATATAACTGAATTCAGAAATAATAGAAACCTGATAATTGCATTCTAATTCTATAATTAGACCAAATTTTGGATGTAGCCTTAAACTATATAGTTCTCTCTATAGTCACTAATATTTTAAAATTAAAATTCTCAGTATGGCTAATTTCCAATAATGGCTGCTATGGCAGACACAGTCTTTCACTGTCCAAATATTTGCTTTTTGGCAGCCACTCCTATTATACAAAGTTTCCTATTTCTTAGGAAATAACTGTTGTACTTAGCAACGTTAAAAGATAACTCACCCAAATCATGCTTTTGGAATAATCTTTTCTACTTGAACAGCTATTTCAGAAAAGGTGAACTGCATGCTATAAGGAAAAAGAACATGGACAAGTACCTGCTCAAACCTCAGTCCTTTCATTTCTAGTTACAGAGAATAAACACAAGAACAAGAGTAAGGAAACCAGGTAATCATACGTGCAATAGTGCTTCACACAATATACTTTTTACTTGATCTGGCCATTTTTATTTTATGATTGCCACTTACACTCATGAGATATAGAAGCACTGTTAGATTAGGGTGACCAGATGACCCGATTTCAGTGGGACAGTCACGATTTATAACAATTTGTCCCTCCGCCTTTTAAAAAAGTCCCGATTTTTTTCTGGCTTCATGTTGAAAGCCCAGTGGATTTGCTTAAGAAATCCTAACCGGGGCAAGACAAAAGACACCCTGTCTAATCCCTCTCTCTCTCTGTCTCAGTACTTTCATTGAAGATATTAAAACGTTAAAGCAACAAAACGGACCTCCCCCCCCCACCGCGCCACTTTTTTACCTTATTTTATAAGAAAAAAATGAACTGGTACCATAGAGCTGCAGGAAATGGCTAGAGAGGTCGCCAGTGTTACTTCCTGGATTTTCCGGAGGGGAGGGGCATGGAGGTTGGAGGACTCCAAGATGGTGGGAAAGTTTCTTTGAAAAATATTGAGTTTCTGTCTGCTGGTAAGTGTGCTGGATTTTTTTCTTTTATTTTTTAATGCATTTTAAAATAATGTAGGTTTTTAAAAATGTGCAGCTGCTGTTTTTTTATTCAAAACAATATGTGATGTGCCATGGAAAAATCATTAAAAAAAAAACCTGAAAGAACAAAAGGTTTTTTTTAGGGTATTTTCCTGATCAAAACTAATTGTTTCTGCATGACACCCTTAATCACAAATAGCCAACTACACTTCATTCTAAATAGTTTTATTTCCTTTATTGTATGTGATTACTCAAGTCCAAAAACTGAGTTAATTGGATAAACTCAGCTCCACAATTTACTAAATATACAGTTACAGGAATTTCATGTATAGTATGCTGTCTCTTAGGGTTTATTGAACATAGGAGAATAATATGAGAGGGATTTGATGTAAAATAAGCTCTTTTAATGAATTCAAAATCAACGCAGCAGACAAGACACGGGAGTGAACATAATACACACTTTAACAATATTTTTTTTCTTTTAGCCATCAAATACTGCAGCAAGTGTGTCAGTAATAAAAGCAAGACAGGCATAGGATTTTCCAGCCAGGTTAATTTTACTTTTTTATGGTTTTGATGTTGTATAATTAAATAAAATTAATTATCTGTATTAGAAAGTTATGAAGGCTGTGCAACATTTTGAGGTGATATAGAGTATGTAAAGGCATGTATACAGTAGAACCTCTGGTCACAACCATAATTCGTTCCATAACATTGGTCGCAAACTGATTTGGTCATGAATCAAACCTAATTTTGGAAATTTGGCGCTTACAAAAAAAATGGTGCAGAAGGGGAAATCAGCAGCGGGGGGAGGGGGAGAATGTGAATATTTTGGTCAGAAGCGTTCGTGGCCAGAGGTTCACATCTTCACTTAAGACTTAAGATTCACTTAAGATATAACATCTTCACTTAAGATTCACTTAAGAACTGTGGCAAGAAAGGTGGTATAGTGACCAAAGTTACAATGGCATTGAAAAAAGTGACTGATGACCATTTTTCACACTTAGTGACCATTTTCACACTTAGCGACCGTTGCAGCATCCTCATGGTCACGTGATCAAAATTCGGATGTTTGGCAACAGTTACAATTTACAAGTTACAATTTATATTTGTGAATTGTAGTTATGTTGAAATAAAAAAAACATTACAATACTATTTTTGCGTTGTATGAAAAATTTTGTTGCTCCGTATAAAATTTTTAATCAACCTCCCCCCCCCCCCCGGTCAAAGGTGCCTCTCTTTACCAATCTGAAAATCTGGTCACCTTATGTTAGATATAAATGTAGTAATACAATATGAAGCTCTGCTTTAAAGAAACCTGGTCTTCCCCCAAACCAAAGAAAGCAAAGATTCTAGTGGATACCAAGGGAAATATTTGTAAAGGCTCCGTCATGAACTTCAGCAGTGGTAGGTTGCTGCTGGTTTAGCCTGGATAGGACCCACCCGGATGCTTCTGTGCATGAGCACACGTGGGAGCATGCCTGAACCAGTATAAAGAAATTGGCAACCCACCTCTGAACTTCAGGTTTAATTTTATAGGTCTATATTCAAATGCAAGGATTCTCATGGCATTCACATTTGTATCTAATATGTTGTAGCTAATTTAGGGTTCAGTGTACTTAGCAAACTGAGAGCCATAAAGCATAGAGAATAAACCCCTATTACATTAACCATGGGCAAGTGATAATGTGAACATAGTCGTGTATTTATTTCTGCCTCTCTGCTCTGTGGAAGTACAGAAACACTGGCTTCTGATTAGAAGTAACCACTCTTATTTTGTCTAAAATATTTAACCTGAAATAAAGATTAATCCAAACAAACTGTGGTTATACTGTGGTTTCCTATTCTAGCTTCCTATTGTTTATCAGATGAAATATAAACTTCATCATAATTGCTTCAAAGAGGGCATGTTATTTACAAAGTAACAATTATAGTTTACTATTACAACCAAATTGTTATTATTGCTTAGATTTATAGCACTAGCTGCAGGTTCTCAGTAACACCCATTCTTCTAATTCTATCCCCCTAACAATAATTCTTGAAATATCTTCAACAGATAGTGTAACCACCCCAAAATCTTCCAAGGAGTTACTAAATTGAATTGGTATCTTTCCAATCCTAGTTGCAGTTGGTTTGCAAATTATGGTTTATACTTAATGCAATTTGTAGTTGTGTTTGATTTCATACAATGATAACATCTGGTATCAATTTGTTCATGAGACTGCTGTAGATGAGGACATATTTATGAAACTTTCCACTGAGCATAGTGTGTATGGGAGGAAGCAGATTGAAGAGTGGTCCCCAACATTTGCAACTGGGGGGGGAGAGGAAAACCAGGCCGCCTGTGTGGTGGGACAGTGCACATGCACACATGCAGCTCAATATCATACCAGCTTACTGCTCACGCAGGTCACGTTGCTTATGCACCAGCCTGCTGTTCACATGGCCCAGTTACAAATAGGGCTTGGCCTGTTAGTGGACCGTGGCCCAGAGGCTGGGGACCCCTGAGATAGAACTTGAAACTTCACTGTGATTTCCCTGACAGTAGGTTAAGTGATGCTGCAACAGCCCTTTCTGGTATATGGAGACTATTGAGATCTGGATGGGAAGCAACAGGCTAAAACTGTAATTGGAGGAACAGTATTGAATGAAGGTTTGATTATTACCATCTTTGATTGTGGATGGGATTACATTGCCCCAGCAAAACCTGGTGTGAACTTTGAGGGTTCTCCTGGACATGTGATTCTTACTAGAGGAGCTGTTGGCAAGCTTGCCCAGGAGTATGTGGTGTGCCAATGATGTTCATTCCTGGACCGGATGGGCCTTCTCAGGGTTACCCTACACTGGGTTATCTTGCAGTTGGGATTACTGTAATGCACTATATATGGGGCTGTTCTTGAAGAATATATGGAAACTTCAGGTGATCCAAAATGTGGCAACCTGCATTGTTCTGCAGAAATCCAGATTTGCACATGTGACACCTCTTCTGTGAGGTTATGCTAGTTGCTGATTTGCTTCTGTGTGAAATTCAAGGTAGTATCTATCATCTTTAAAGATGATAGATACGATTTGCAGCCAGAATATTTGAGTATATAATCTCTCCCTGGCTATATCTATCTGATCCACCAAAGTAACAACATTCCGTGATATGCTGGCCACATGACCACAGAAACATCCTCAGCAGTGGTGGGTTGCAGGCGGTACACCCCAGTATGCGCATATTGGTGCCTACCAGAAGCAGCAGCCACTGTATCAGAAAAGTGCTTCAGAGGGCCCGCCTGCCCGCCCTTGTTCCTTACCTGTATTTAAAGGAAATGGGTCATCTGTGCATGCACGCACAGCATACGGTGCCTGTGCGACCCTCTGCCAAACAGCTGAAGTGTTGCAGGCGGTGGGTGCACATGCATGTGCAGCGCGTGTGCCCGTGATGCACTCCGGGCTCCCATTGCAGCGTACCAGTTGCAACAGGAGCCGAAACCCACTACTGATCCTCAGATAGCATTGGCTCAATGATACTTGAAATGGAGATAAGCACTACCCCCTATAGTCTGCATCAAGTAAAATCTACAGTGATTCCTCCAACCCACCCACTAGAGTGGTAAGGCATCTGATGTGACCTAGAAGAAGAGCCTTCTCTGTAATAGCTTCTTCCCTTTAGAAAGAGCCCCATTCTTGCTACTTTTCTGGAAAACCCTGAAGATACGGGTCTGTCAGTAGGCCTGGAGACCCAGGTTGATTTGAAGTCAGTCAAGTGGCTTGTATGATTGTGTTTGTTGCCATAATTATTGTGGATTGGAGATTTCCGGGTTCCTTATATTGTTGGTTTTTAATGCTTTACATTGCCCGGAGTCACTGAATGTGAGTTTGACAGTCATATAAATCTATTAAATAAATAAATAAAAATCAGAATTTCATATTACAACTGAATCCTGATGAATAGATCCTATTAACTTTTTTTCCAATAGCCTTTTATTCCTTTTGCTCTAATTAAGGGATGCAGTTACTTGAGGTCAGTCAATAGAAAGAGGCTCTGCACTTTCATGCTGGTCTCACAGTAAAGAGAATAAATATTTTTTACAAATAATTAACAAAATCATAAACCCACAGATATTGTTTGGCAATGTGTTCCAAGATAGACATACCACCTTTGTCAAACTTTTGTTAACAGTATCTTATGTTTATGGTCTACATTAAAAATACATGTTAAATATTAAATTAAAAGTTTACGTGTTCTGGAGGGACAAGGCATTTCAAAGGGGAGGGTGTTTAAATAGTAAATCTGATGAAAATTCTTGTTTCACCAGACAAATATGCTCAGTGACAAGAGACAGGTGGTTTTATGGTGTTTCAGATAGATGTTAAGTTTAAACTCCCATGTGGTCTGAGGCCCCTTTTGGAGACCAAAACTTTGAAATACTGCTCACCTTTACTGTGCACATCCAATTCTCCTTAGCTTCTGAGCTCAAAAGAAGAATAGTTAAGTGAAGATACATCTGGAAACGGTAGCTTTGAAAGACTGAATATCTCTTTTGAAGAAAGTAATATTGAAAATAGCAATAATATAACCTAGGGAATTAAATTTAATCTGGACAAAAACAGTAGAAATACCTTTTATTATTTCCTAAGCTGTAATAATGCTTCTGCCTTTATCTGAATCTGAATTAGAACAAAAACAAGAGTAGGAGATATATAGTGTATTATCATAATAATGTAATATCTTATGTGTGGATGCACTTGCTGGTTCTATTAGAACAATTATTTAAGGTAAACATGCAGGAAAGGTCATGAAAAATCAATGTGCTATCAACTTGTATGCAAATCTATATGAACCTAGAATACATTTGAATATTGGGACAGGAAAACTTAAAAATAACATAGTTACATTAACTATAACACTATAGTTCTATCCCAAAGAAAAGCTCAAATAGATGTAATTAATGATCTTGATGGATGATATATGTATATTTTAAGGGTTTGCAGTACGCTACTTCAGAAAAGAAAGAAAAAAGATATCCATTCTGTACACTATAATTTAAGATAGATAAAAAGGATAGAGACATGCATACACGTGCACACATATAAAGTTAAATTGAATTTATATGTACAAATTTTAATAATCAAAAGGCAGGACAAGCAGTTCTTTAAAGAAGTGTATTTCTTTTTCTTTCTCATGTCCTTTAGACCAGCCATTGATGTGGGTGCTATAATAGTGCAATAAATAAAACTCTTACTTTATAAGCAATATATTGCTTCCTTAAAACCCCACACAATATTTTGGCGTGTTTGTTTTCTTTTTTCTTTTTAAAATAGATGGACAAGCAGGAAGCTCAGGGAAAAAAAGCAGCATTCTTTAAAAGTTTTATCTCCGGATTTGAAATAGCAACCTTATGTACACAAAGCAAATATTATAAACATTGTTTTAATTATAAAAGGCTACTTTAAAACGTCTAGAGAATATGGTAAGCATAGGTTCATTTGAAGCGGTAGTTCTTTCCTCTGCAAATTTGCCAGTGAACGTCTGAGTTTATCTTGTTAGAAACTGGAGCATGCTATCTTAAATGAACAGGAGCACTGGAAAAATGTACTTTGGAAGTAGAGCAGAAAAATAACTTTTGAAGTTGTTTTGATGGTAAGGGAGTAATAGAGTACAATACTACTTGTTTCTGGCCTCCAGAAACAGTTACCTGACTTTCTGGTGATAAGTCAACTGAGGAGTGCAGAAATGTATTTTCTATTAATACTAAAATGTATTTTCCCCTCAATTAAATTTCTTTATACACTATGAAAGCACCCTCCTTGTTAAACTCTGTTTGATCCTTTCGCCTTGTTCACATCAAACATTGGTTCTCTTGAAAAATGTCTGCCTTTTTTAAAAATTCTCCTGGTGAGTAATCTTACCTGATTTTGTAGTGCAAATATTTTATAAAGCCAAATTTCGATGTGCCAGCTCACCAGGGAAACCAGAACAGGAAACAGAACCAGATGAACTAATTCAACTTTATTGTAAGGCTACATTAACAGAATCTTCCAAGTCTGAATGTATGAATTTCCTTCAGTCACTTTTAACTGCCTGATAAACTAAGGCAGGTCCTTCCTAAGTTTTTCTCTGACTGCTGAGTTGCTGGGGGCTGATTGTTTCCTATGCAGCATCTCCTCTGCTCATCCCTCAAAGTCATTCCCAGGTACTATTACCCCATGGTAATTTCATACAACGATCACCAATCACCGTATTATCCAATCTTTTTTCTTTTGAGTTACAAATTATAATGGACTTGGAGTATTCCCACTCTCTCCAAATATACCAGAGAGGCAGAAACATTGGAGATGGTGCTTCTGCAAAGGGTTTTATAGATGAGGACCAGAAATTTGAATTGCATCCAATAACTGACTGGCAACCTATTATTTAAACGTGATGACACAAGAATATAACAAGGGGTGCCTCTTGCTTCTTGTACCATCACGTTTTAAACTAACTATAGAGTCCAAATTGTTTACAAGGGCAGCCCTGTATAGATAACATTACAGTAGTCAGTGACGTGCGATGAGGTTTATGGCTGGTGAGGCAAGCGGGCAAAAGCCGCCCTATGTCGGACACAGCGCCGGGGCTTTGAGACATCCTGGCGCTGTGTCCGCCATACAGGCGGAATGCCTCTATGTCCAAAAGCCCCAGCGCTGTGTGTGACATAGAGGCGTCCTGCCTGTATGGCGGACACAGTGCCGGGGTGTCTCAAAGCCCCGGCGCTGTGTCCGCCTTACAGGAAGGATGCTTCTATGCCAGACACAGCGCCAGGGCTTTTGGATGCCCTGGCGTTGTGTCTGCCCTACAGACAGGACGCCTCTATGTACAAAAGCCTTGGCACTGTGTCAGACATAGAGGAGTCCCGCCTGTATGGCAGACACAGTTCCAGGGCGTAAGGGATGTCTCTATGTCGGACACAGTGCTGGCGCTTTTGGACATAGAGGCGTCCCGCCTGTATGGCGGACACAGTCCCGGTGCTGTGTCCTCCATAAATGCAGGACGCCTCTATGTTGGACACAGCACCGGGCCTTTCGGAAGGGCTCTACCATACCAAGGAGAACCCATCTTTCTCCCCTCTCCTACAAAACAGCATCAGAAGGAGAAAGGGGCAGATTATATTAATGAAGACACCCCACATTTAAAGTGGTTCCCCTTAGACAGGAAAAGGAAAATGATTATAAACATGCCTGCTGAATGGTCAGGCTCCTCGCTTTAACAGTTTTGCGTTGCCAAATTCCACTCAGACACTTCCCAGCTGAGGGATTTCCTACTGCCCAATAATGGTTCCGAAACATTTAAAAAAGTGCCAGCCCGCACGCCAGCAGAGATGGGTAAAACACACACACACACACAAATTACTTACAATATTACAATTACTTACAAATTACATTAATTTTGAATTCCTTCCCCTCCCTCCAACCCACATACCTTTTCCAGCTGTTTCACAGAGGATTTCAACTTTGCTCTTGTCTGACATGATGAAAATGTAAAAATGTAAAAGGAAAAAGGCAAGAGCTGCTGAGGTCAGGCTCTAGCTGCTGCCAGAGTCTCCAATGGATGACTCTGCTTAATTGTTTAAAAAAGCTCCTAAAAACGTGCCCTCTACAGGAGGAGGCGAGAAAACCACATGCCTCATCTACATAAGGAATTTTTCGGCTTTTAACCCTTGCTTAACTCTGCTCAAGTGATCATAAAGATAGACTAAATGAGGCACGTGGTTCTCCCGCCTCCTCCTGTAGAGGGCACTTTTTAAAGAGGCTTTTTTAAACAGTTAAGCACTAAGCAGAGTCATCCACTGTGACTCTGGCAGCAACTACCTCAGCCTTTTTCCTTTTACATTTTTTTTTCTTTTCATGATGACAGTGGTGAGGTCCTGCCTCCCCTGACTGCACGTCCCTGACAGTAGTAAAAAAAAAAAAAGCAAAAGCAGTTAGCCTTATATACCGCTTCATAGGGCTTTCAGCCCTCTCTAAGCAGTTTACAGAGTCAGCATATTGCCCCCAACAATCCGGGTCCTCATTTTACCCATCTCGGAAGGATGGAAGGCTGAGTCAACCTTGAGCCGGTGACATTTGAACAGCCGAACTGCAGAACTGCAATCAGCTGAAGTAGCCTGCAGTGCTGCACGCTAACCACTGTGCCACCTCGGCTCTGTGTAATGTAGTAGTAAAGTAAATAATAAGTTGGCACATAAGATGAACTTTTGCAACAGGTGTGTTTTGATTATGCAAGTTGCTCATAAGGTAAAGGTAAAGGTTCCCCTCGCACATATGTGCAAGTCATTCCCTAAGGGATGTTGCTCACCTCCATTTCAAAGCTGAAGAGCCAGCGCTGTCTGAAGAGGTCTCTGTGGTTATTTGGCTGGCATGACTAAATGCCGAAGGTACACAGAACACTGTTACTTTCCCACCAAAGGTGGTCCCTATTTTTCTACTTGAATTTTTACATGCTTTTCAACTGCTAGGTTGGCAGAAGCTGGGACAAGTAATGGGTGCTCACTCCATTATGTGGAGTGTAGGGATTGATGTATTATTTGTGATGTATTATTGATGTATTATTTGTGTATGTATGTTGTTATCTTTTGTTTAAGGCAGGTGGACATGAAAGTTCCCTAAATAATGAAATAAATAAGGGCATATTTGTGTCTGCAACCAGAAAGCACATCAAGCAGTGACAACTAAGGATTGGAACTATATTTAGATAAATAATACAAGTTCATAAGTTTTCTTTTTGTTTGCATTATTGAACATATTTATTTTTCCTCTTTATTTTATGTATGTTTAGTATTTGCCACTGAGTTTTAGTGTTCCTTTATAAAAGCAAAAGAAACTTACAATCATCATAGTTTTCAAACTGAATTATATAAAGGACCTCAAAGTTATGTTTATAATTCTGACAATAAGACTATGAAAAGAAGTGTAATTAATCGTGCTAATACAGAAATTATCTCTATAGTGTAGAAAGTAATTTTTTGTAAAATGTATTATAATTGTCAAAAATAAGTGGTTCTTTTATAAATGTATTGATGTGGTGGAATCTGGCACTGAGTTAGGGGAAGTTTCTTTATTGCTGTACACCAAAAGACAGACTCTTGCCACACTAAAGCCTATTCTTGATAACTTATCTAATAAATGAAATGTCTGCTCAAGGCTAATGTTACTCTTTTATAGGGAATCCTAATGGTATAAATCTTCTACTTAAAAGACTTCATGTTCTTTTATATTTTACACATTAGAGTTCATTCGAGTGCAAAAAGAAACAGAGATATTGTATGTGTGTAGATGGTCTAATTTTTTAAGTCTAGTTTTAGCCAAGCAATAATAGAAAGAAATAGCACCTATCTGGTCCTACACAGTGAGTTTCTAGGATTGTACTGGTTGCTGAAAGTCAGACAAATGTGGCTGTCTAAAAAAATAATTTCAGTTCAGTAGTAAAATGAGAGGTTATTCCTGCTGGTCTGCTGCACCGTCACTTGATGGTCACTCGAAATAGGAGGGCTGCCAAAGCTTTGGATCAGACCATGTCTATGCAACCTCTCACTTCTCATGGATCCTGTCATTCTCTATGGTTCATGGATATATTGAGGGAGATGAAACAAGAAAGGAGACATCCAGAGAACCACAAGTGCTATTAAGACCTACTTTTTTGTGCTAAGGGTAGCAAAGTGACAAGACTTTTCTGTTATTATTGCATCCATAGATACCTGCACTGCAACCTTTCCCAGGTGATGTGAGCCCTTTCGTACTGTGAGCTTGGCTAACTGCTCTTTAGAATGCTGCCCCTTCTGGTTAGTTAAAGCTGCCCAGGCATTGTTATGTGGGTAGGATTTAGCATTGGTAAATTATTATTTGAGCAAGAGGTTGTTCCTCTGCTTTTGGATTAAATTGATTGAGAAGATGGTGATGCAGCACCTTCAGATAATTCTGGATGAAGTGGATTATCCTTTCAGTTAGGACCAGGAATAGGACAGAAACAGCATTGGTCAATTTAAATAATCTCTGGTGGGCTAGGATAGAGATTGGAGGATGGAAGCAGCCTTTCAGTACCATTGCCTCCTGTAAGCCTTGGGGCCAGCTCCAGGTTTTGGGGGTGGATGGCACAGTATTTTATTAGTAGTTTTCCTTTTTCTGGGATCAGTCTCAGATGATGATGATTCAAGAGAGAGATCCCACCCTTGATCCCTACTTTGTGTGATTCCATATGGTCAGTATTCCCACCTCTCTTTTTAAACATCTAGATGAAGACACTGGGTGAGATGATCTATCAGCATAGGATATAGTATTATCAGTACACATATGATATCCAATAATATATTTCTGCATCTAGTGAATTAAGCAGTGAATTAAGCAGTGGAGACTGTAGGGGCTTGGATGGATACCAACAGGCTTCTACTGAATCCTAGCAATATTATGTAGACTTTGGATTTTGCTCCCTTCCGTTTTAGGACCATGCCATCTTTGCTATTACAGGGGGTTGCATTGCCCCAAACAAACCCAATATGCAATGGGAGTGGGGGTTCCCCCCTAAACTCACAACTCCTTTTCAAATAGCAAGTGGCAGTCAGGATTGCACAGCTTTGTGTTGTGTACCAGTTGTGCCCATTCCTGCACACATTGTTTCTTTATCTCTTCTGTAATTTTAAATCTCCAAAAAGGTTCAAGTCATCAATTTTGCTTTAATTATTCATAGTTCTCTGGGGTGAGGAGAAGAGTAGCTAAGAGTAGAGAGATACAGCTATATTTGTTAGGGTTTTTCATATACCTTATTTATGTATTAAATATATAAATATGTATTTTTTTAGAAAAATATTTATATGAATATCTAATATGTATTTATAATATCCCAGAATTTGAGTCTATAATCTCCCAGGATTGAAATGCATCATTAAAAAGGCACAACAAAGAATGTGCTTCCTGTGTCAAGTCAGAAAGTTCAGACTTCCCCAGGAGCTATTGATACAGTTCTATAGAGGAATTATTGAGTCTGTCATTTCAACTTCTATAACTGCCTGGTTTGGTACAGCAACCAAATAGGTCAAGTACAGACTTCAATGGATAGTAAGGATTGCAGAAAAAAATAATTGTAACCATCCTGCATTCCATTGAGGATCTGTATAGTATACTGCACAAGCCAGAAAGAGGGTTGAGAAAATATCTATAACTGTAGATATAGATATATAGTGTGTAGATCTGTAGGTCTGTATAGACCTACACAGGAGACAAATCCCTTGTGTATCCAATGGCACTTGGCCCATGATCTATTCTATTCTATTCTATTCTATTCTATTCTATTCTATTCTGCAAACAATAAAATATTCATCAAGTAGATTAGACTGGCACAGAGGATGAAGTTGATACATGATTTTGTGGAAAATGACAATTATGACTGAGCTTTCCTCCTTGTGAAATTTTAATGATTGTCATTACTGATAGTAAATTATGTCATCCTTGAACATTTCACAACTGAAAATAGAGACAAATGTGCCATACGTTGTTCTTGTACTGAAGACAGATGCCTAATTTTAGTCTTCCTGCCCTTTCATGTCACCTACCCTCCTTCTGAAAGCTCTGCTGAATCTGCTCCATCTATTTAATTCTAGACTTAAGCACCGAGATGTAAAAGTAAGTGATGGGTAAGTCAAGCAGTGTTGAAAGTCTTAGAAGCCAGGGATTTTATAAATTTCATTCTCAAGGTCCTGTGTGCCTGCTACTTGACTTTCAAGTTCCTAATAATAGTTTAATCCTAAACTTTAAAGATTTTACTTGCACAAAGCTTTTGCACCTATGTGTTTGAAATGGAGGTCTTATTAACTCAATCGGGGAAATATTGCTGCAAATTCCATACAGTTTTGCTAAAATGTTTTTAAAACATATAGAAAAGTTATTTTATTAAAAGTTCAAAAAGCAAATATATTTATACAAAATTGTTAGCAGCTTTCAATCATCCAGAAGTGACTGTTACTGTAAATTTGATCCAATATTTATCATCTTCAGAAATGGACACAGTTGGCACTAGCATTAACTGTGGAAATTCATTTTTGGCCACTGCACAATTCTCTGATTTTTTAAAAATGGAATATAATTAGAGGTTGGATTCTGTAATACCCATAGCCTTCGTTTTAAACTATTCGGAATGGAAGGGAAGCAACCTATAATACTATTCAGAGGGTGCTCTTTTATTTTTGTGGTTATGAATTATATATTTTAAGTCATATAGCTGGTTGACCCGCAAGAGTTTTTCTTCCTTGGTGTAACCTAATGTGGAAATGACCTTGAAATATAGGGCGGAGACACTGTCTAGAGAACAATCAGATAAAAGGGGAGGGGGAGCCTGCAGCTGCATAACAGGCCGAGAAAGAAACTTAGAATGGATCCCCCACCCAAAAAATTATCAGCTTGTAAGAAGAGAGGCAGGAGGTTTGTACCTTCAGACATGGAAGATTCTGTTAATGTAGCCTTACAACAAAACAGAATTAATTCATCTGGTCTGCTTCTTGTCTGGTCTACTTGGGAAAAGTGACACCTAATTAGCTGCAATTAGCTTATATTTTCTGGTTGGAATAGAAAATACTGTTTAAAGTAAGAAACAAGCAAGAGGGCAACTTTATGGCAGACTATGAGTAACTATGAAGAATAGATTAAATTACTCATGTTGACAGGTGCTGAGAAAGATCCTGATGAGTTTCACTACAGCTGATGGTGGCAACTATTTTAGGTAGGGGACCACCAAAAAATCAGCACTTTAAATTTGATGTGGGAAGTGAAAAACACATTTCTTGAAGAGAGTAAGAATAATCCACTGTTCCACTCTTGGAAGAAAATAATATACTGTATATGTGAGCAGCAGAAATTTGGCTTAAATAGAAGGGAGTGTTACCTTTTAAATAGGGCATCTGTCACTCTTTCCTCTTTCCTTTGCAACACTTCCATCCTTCTACCTTTCGTTTTGGTCTTTTCCTGGTATCGATATCCATTTTTCTATCTTAACTTTGTTATGTTTTCTCCCTTCTTCTTTTGCTCTTTCTTTAGAAAGAGGGATCTGCTTGTGTTTTTCAATGTATGTGAGAAACTATGTTGGATGCAGATGAAATCATTTTGTAAACTGAATATCTTTTTTTCCAACTGGCTTGAGTTGGATTTGATATTGCTAGCCTAAAAAGGACTGTCGTGTCCAAGTTCTCTTTTTCTGAATTGATGTTTTGATTCCTCTAAAAAGGGTTTTGAATTTATTCCTTTAAGTCAGATTCCTCTTCCTTTTGTGTAAAACCCCTAATAAATGTTATAACCAAATATATTGCTAGACAAGATTCAGAATTTCAAATATACTGCTGAATTAGGATTCAGTTACCGAGACAATGCATTTGTCTGGATTACTAACCAATCTGCATGCTTTTGGGGCAGAATATAAATTGATTCAATAATAACAATGATAAACCATATATTTCAACATTTCATAGTTGAAAAGTGACAAGGGAGTTTTAACTCCCTTGTTCCATAGCAGCTTGATTTCACAACGCAGAGACGAAAGTAGGCATTGCTGAAGGGTCTGCTCTCTTTGCTTACTGTGAAATTGTTATGAACGATTCAAAATATGATTTGAACAGTTAAAAATAAGCCTAATGAACATGTGATATAATAATATGTTGCAGTATGCTTTACTTACAATTGTATACGTGCTTACAAATTAAGAACTGGTATGTTCAGTGGGGCTTACTCTCTAATAAAAATGTCTTAAGTGTTTGAGGGTTTCTAATGTATACTGCACTAAAAAGGAAATGTCTATGCTGCTCTACTTGGAGATTATGTTGTTTAAAAATGGAAGAGGACTGGTTAATATTAATAGCAATATAAGAATGTAAGATAACTGGATCTTAATTAGACATTCTTCACACTAAAAGCAGTAGAAACCCAGGGCTGCAATTGAGAGGGGGGGAGAGATAGAGAGAGAAGGGAGAGAGAGATAGTACAGAAAGAGCAAAGTAGCTTATGTTAAACAATGCAACACTTTTAGAACTTGATCTTAAAAAATAATTTAAAGCATCGAAGAACATCAACCATTTTTAGGCACTTGTTTTAAAAAAGGAATTTGGAGCAGTCATACTGCTCTACTACCAGAGTGGAAAATCTGTGTACTGTATAATATAGCCTCTGTATTTATTTTCTCTTGCCTGGGATTCATTAATGAATGTCATTAACGGATGAAAGTGTAAAAAATAGATAACCAATGAACACATGGAAGCATTGAGAGATATATTTTTTTAGATCAACAGAACCTGGTATACATTGATGTAAAGTCAGTAATAGATACAAAATCTATCCTGTTTTTATCCATCATTTCCTTCTAAAGAAAATAGATTTTCATTGGAAAAATTTATATCGGAACAATTCTATCAAATGAAAAATCTCTTTAGAACAATTAGAGCAAAATCTGTCTCAGGTAATACTGGGATATGCTCTAAGAATGCAGCTGACAGTGAGATAGATCTAAAGAGTATCTGTCAATTGTATGATTGTAGGCAGTCACATATATTCAGAATCAAATGCTGTTTGGGGCAAAATGTAGTTTTAATGTGATACCTTTCTTGGAAATTTTTTTTGATGAAAATGTTAATAGTACATTTAATTAATACCTAAAAATATATATTCCAGTGGTTTATTTTAGATTTGTTTTTCTGTTTTATGTAAAAGTCCATTGAAGCGTGAAGTTTCAGAGATGTTATTTTCTTATGTTTAATTGCATAAGTTGGAGAACATTAGTGGAAGAATATAAGAATATGTGAACATATATTGAGGAACATATGCCTATTTCTTAGCAGTTTGAATTTTATTGAGATATATGATTTAGATCTGTTATAACATATTGAATAATGAACACCATAACTAAAAGAAAAAAAATGAATAGAGTCAGAAACCAAAGTGAACTTTTTGTCATAATGTTGGCCAAATATTCTGTGAAATTATTTTTGACAAGTTAATTTATGGAATGAAAAAGCCATCATTATGCCATTAGAAAAGGGGGAAATTGTAGGCTTAAAAGAACAAGGAAAGAGTAAGAATAACATTGTTAACTTGGATAAATTCAAGTATCCGGAGTCAGATGAATTATATCCTAGATACCTAAATCTTTAAATCACCTAAACTTTCAACCCAGTGCTTCTATATAAACCACTATGCCTTTGCACACTATCTACTTGCTAGTGCTTCCTGCATGTAAAATATGAGTAATATTTGACATATTTTTTTTAATGATTGTACCGATTACTGTTATCATGCTTTTTAATTGCATTTAGATTACATGCTGTTAGCATGCTTCATTAACATACACAGATTTAGTAAAGTAAATAAAATGAGATTTATTATAAGATGCTAACGTGATCCTAGAGCTTGGTAGTTTTTACATAACTTCATAATATCTGGAGGAAACCTGGATAGTAGAATTCCTAAATCATTAAAATAACAATATCCAAATATGTTGATGTTTCATTAGTATGAAATTCACTGAACTAATACTAATTCAAAGATATAAGAAGATGAAAAACAAATATAAAGAAGTTTTGCTTCCCCCCATGGACTGAAAATTTCACATTGCAGCCACATAGTTTGATGTCTTCTGCTGTAGAAGATTTGCCTTGATTCTTCATCATTCTGAAGCTCAATTGTTTTTTTCTTGCAGATTAAATAAGTGGTCTCCTACTGTGCAAATGAATAGATTTGCAACCCTAACAAGTATTTTCAAATCACTTCAATATTTAAATCAAATCTCAAAGTCACTCCTTAGTGCTTACAGATGAAAGAAAAATTCTTCTATCAAAATCTGAGTAGGATGTTTTTATGAAATTCATGCTGAGAAACTATGCAAAAACTCTTCTACTGGTGTTATGTTTAAATAACTCCTGCTTCACAATGGAATTAAACTAAATTGATTAAATTGTAATTATCAACTTGAATTTGCATTATTCTCTTCGCAAATATTGAATTTTATCATATAATTTAGGTCAGCACACAGCAGAAATGGAATCCAAATACTCCAATAAAAAACGTAGTCATACAAACGTCTTCTGAAAGTCTGTAGCATCTCAGTGTCAAATATTGCTCTAAAGTATTAAAGAAACTAGGAGAAATGATTCCAGAACCATGCACAATGGTGTTTGAGTCCTCTTGGACAACTAGGATGTCCCAGAAAACTGGACAAAAGTAAACCATTTCCCTACCTTCAAAAAGATGACAGAACACCTGAGAAATTATAATGACAAAATCAAAGTCTTCAAATAGATGATGATGATATTATTTTTGTGCTTTTGAGTCAATGTAGATTTCTTGCCTGGACAAGTCATTGTAATTTTCTTCACAACATTTCAGAAGTGGCTTTCTTAAGTTCACCAGATTGGCTTTGTGCCTATGATGGGACTAGAATTCAGGTTTCTTCTGGTTTCTAGCTTGATGCCTTAACCACTTCACTAAACTGGGTCTAAAACAGAGTATTAAATGGCAATTTTTTGAACATTTGGAAAGAAACGCAATATGAGTCAAGATGGATGTCAAAACAAGTAATGCTAGATTATTTTTAAAAGATGGGGAGGGGGGAACTGCTTTGGATTTACTATATCTTGACCTCACCAAAGCTTTCAATAGTCTCTTAATATATTATCATTACTAAAGTAATTGTCCTTACTAAAGTAGTAAAATATGGGCTGGATTATACAATTGTTAAAATGAATTAATAAGTGGCTAAATTATCATATTCAGAAAGTACAGTATTCATAACTGGCTCCAAACCAGATTGGAAGCTATCATTACATGGATCAACAATTGTATTAATCACGTGGTCGAAGACGGTGATGATCAAATCTGCAGAGGAACACAGCAGTGCTTGAAAAAAAGTGTTTAATAAAACAAATAGTCATAAACAATGGATTGAAATGAACAGGATCAGATTTGTTTGTTTGTTTGTTTGTTTCTCAAACATGTACAAGATAACAAGCACAGGTCTGAACATAAACATGAACAAAGGAAGTAAATACAGAAAAATGAGGACAGTAAGACAGGGATGGTAGGCACGCTAGTGCGCTTATGCATGCCCCTTTATGGACCTCTTAGGAATGGGTGAAGTCCATGGTAGACAGTTTGAGATTGAATCTGTGAGGTTTTGAGGCTGTAATAATGGAGTCAGGTAGAGCATTCCAGGCATTGACCACTCTGTTGCTGAAGTCGTATTTTCTGCAATCAAGTTTGAAGTGGTTTACCTTGAGTTTGTATCAATTGTTTGCCTATGTATTATTGTGATTGAAGTTGAAGAAGTCATTGTAGCAGACAATTTTGTGAACTATGCTTAGATCAGACCGCAGGCAGCACAGTTCCAGATTGTCGAAGCCCAAAATTTCAAGCCTGGTGGCATAGGGAATTCTATTGTGAGGAGAGGAGTGGAGTACTCTTCTTGTGAAATCCCTCTGAACCCGCTCAATGATGTCCGATATACAGTATGGATTCCAGGCAGATGAGCTGTATTCAAGAGTTGGTCTGGCAAAGGTTTTGTATGCCCTAGTTAGCAATACAATGTTACCAGAGGAGAAGTTTTGCAAAATTAGGTTAACAACTCTTAATGCCTTAATGCCTTTTTGGCAATGCTGTTACAGTGAGCTCTGGTGCTTAGATCATTTGAGATGAGTACTCCAAGATCCTTTACAGAGAGAGGGTCATCTACAAGATCATTTCCGCCCAGCTTGTATTTAGTGTTTTGATTTTTGTTCCAATGTGTAAGACAGATGAACCTGATTAACAAATTCATTTGAATCACAGGTCTCTGCTGCCTAAAGGATACCACATTTAAAACTGAAATAATTCCTCCTTATAATTCAGGACTGTAAAGAAGTTCTGTATCCACATTGAAGGGCGAAATCTGAGAAGTCAATATTAGATATCTAAATGTAGAAGTATACAGTAAATGAAAAAGGGGATAGAAACATCAAAACCGAAAGATCTTGATTACAGTTGTGAAAGTAAAAATAAAAAGCCAAACATTACATATATTACATTGTAATGGATTTAACAATTATATCTGTCATACAGCTGAAATCTGTATGCTTCTTTTTTTATATAGGTGTGCCAAGAAAAGAAAGAAAATGATTAAAAGAAAATGGCTTCTCTGATCCTGATGACCCCCATTGTTTGTTTCTTCATTCTCAGTCTTAAATACTTGGATGGCTTCTTGCAAAAATGATGCAGTACTTAACTTGGCAGTGAAATTCTACATTCATTCCCTGGCTACCAGGTCTTTTCTTTTTACTTATGATGGTAAGTTTTTTTATTAAACTGTTAGAAGTAAGTAGGTTTCTCAGTTTTGGTGAACAGATTCTGGAAAGAGCACCAAATAAATCAGAGTTGTTGCGTGTTCTGCTAGAGTATATGAAATGCAAACTATTTTTTGACTGAACAAAATATTTTATAAACAAAACTTTTTCAAATCACTCTAAAATACAAATAAAATAGGATTTATTGAGACAAACAATAATATCACTTTGTTAGCGTGGGATAATTAGTTTCCTCTTTCCTTTTCTTTATCTTCATTATACTTCCATTCTTCTCCCTTCTATAAAACTGAATCATTCTCAGATATTATGTGCTTGTTTATTTGTTTCATGTATCTACCCATCTCACATACATGCCTGTTCTTTATAGAAAATTTCTGAAAATGCTTATTCAAGAAGCAAATTGTCAGAGATGAATCACCTTGATCCTGATTGCTAGATGAATAAGAACTCTTTCTGAATGATGAGATCATGCAACTATTTACACCAAATAAAATAATAATAATTTATGAGACTATATTTTGATTGTGCCTTTAGAATACTGCAATACTGATCTTGTTAGTATTGTCACAAAATGACATCCTTCATAATTTGCAGATGTGGGCTCCAAACTAAGAGATGAAACAGTAAACTGCAGTGTCTGTTAAGCTTACTGAATTAGAGTTATTTGGAATTTGTAAAACAAAATGTTGGTATATGGGTTTATCATCAGTACAGGAAGTCCTCAGCTTATGATCAATTGCCTAGCAACCATTCAAAGTTGCAATGGACCCCACCCAAAACTACTTTTAACTCTATTCCAGAGATCCCCCCCAAAAAAATTCTTCTCACAATCACATGACTGCATTTTGAGTGCTTGGCAATTGGCTAACATTTATGGCTAGTTGCAGCGTTCAGTGATCACATGACCATGTTTTATGATTTGTTTTTTACCAGTTTCCAGGTTTTTTAATGATTTATGTCAAAAAAACTCTTATAGAATGTATTGATTCACTTAACAACCACAGTGTTAACTTAATGACCAGCACAAAAAGGTTGTAAAATTGGATCTCATCATGTGGGTGTCTTGATTTGTGACAACCATGACTTACGATGAAAATTCCTGGATCTATTGTGGTCATACATCAAGCAACTTTATTTTTGACAAAATGCAATAGAATCGTATTATTTGAAAAAGCAAATTATCTATATAAATTGTTGGACTTTTCAGATTAAACAGAGTGACCAACTCCATACAGTTGTAGAAAATGCTACAATATGCTAGATAATCTGTGCCCCATTGGCACAATGTTTCAGAAGTATTTCAATATCTAAACAGAGAAAGAGATTGACCAAGGTTGGGCAAAAAAGCTGTGAGAGTAGGAGTGACTTCTGATTTCCTGCTGCCTTTGCCATTTATTTTCCTTATAGGAATCTGGCAGGAAGCATTGAAGATCTCTCTTCCCTTCCCTTTCTTTCTCAGCAGCAGATAAATGGCTACTACTAGGTAGGGGCGAGAGCAAGAAATTGTAGAACTGACTAGAAATTGTCATGAACATTGAAAATTGAAATTACATGACTGCAGCAGTTATGTAACAGCAGTCAATAATACTGAATCAGCCAAAACTTTAACAAATTTCATTCCTTCAGGAGTCATGGGTTCTGGATTTTGGACATTTGAGGCACCTTGTTTCAAAATTGTTGCCCTTTAATGCATTGTTTTATCCAGTGCAAGGTCACAATCATGAGACTTTTAGCATTATGTAGAATATTTGTGGCTTCAAATCGGTCTTGATATATGATGGCTCCCTGGACAAGTATCTGCAATTTTCTAGTCAACATTTTCAAAAACACCTTGCCATTGCCTTCTTCCTAGGGCTGAAATAATGACTGGCCCAAGGTCATTCAGCTGGCATTGTGCCTAAGGCAGGACAAGAATTTATCATCTTCCCATTTTTACAAACAATTTTTAATGTCTTGGTTAATTTTGCTTTCTTCTTGTAATTTGTTTCCTTTTTTAAAAAAATGTGTTTTTAACATTTTGAATAAAATAAAAAAATGAAAAAAGAAATATTTTAAATACTATAGTTCTATGTGTCAATTTAAAATATAAACATTTCAAATTGTATATGTAAACAATGGTGCATCTCTAAATATTTGCCATTCATTTGTCTTTCTGTAACTAACACTTGATGACCTCATATAAACATGAAAGCAAAACAGAATGCTGAAGATGGCAGTGGCTATATTGCTATTAGTTTTATATATAGGACAAAATGTGTTTATTGTTAATTATTTGAAACGTAGGTTTAATGATTGTGGATTGAATTCTAGCAGATAGTGAAATCACCAGGTTTTCACGTGTGCCCATGTCTTCCTTAATACCTTGCTTATGCTACAGCCAGCCTTATTGACATATAATCTTTCAAATGGGCCATTTGAGTTGGTAACACTGTACTGAAAAATAGCATCCATATTAATTAAGCATTCAATAAACAAGCCTTTCTCTAGGGCCCATCTTGATTGTGTCACTTTTCAGATACCAGTTCATGTTCATTTCTGTTGCATCTTCTTACACATCACATTCATAGTCCTCATTTTTCAATGTGTATCAGTCACCAAAAATTGTGGCTTGTTAGCTGTTTCTCTAAGACATCAGTTCCTTTGCAACATAATTTTGAGCATTATTATTTTTTGAGGCAAATCTGAAAAACAGTTGTAAATGCTGTACCGCTGACAAATTCATTTCTTTTTTATGGAAAAGAAAATACTCCAACTCAGTTGTGCCATGCTCAGAAACTGGGAAAGAAATGTGGAGGTCGCTGACATGGAATTTAAAAAAAACCTTGTTCATGAAAATTATGTTCCAGTCAATTATTTTAAATACTAAATATACTTGTAAATATGATAATAAAGTTTTACATGTCAAGAATATTTTTGGCAGATTGTTATTCTGTTCCAGCTTAGATGTTTTCTAAGGCTCTTTTTCAACTGCCTGTTTCTTAATGACCCAGTTTTCATAACTGTGTTCAAGATAAACATCTATCTAGTCAAGTGGCCAAGACTAAGGCTGCTTAGGCAGCCTTACACTTAATTAATCTTGATTATATTATGAATTTCATGCTATATATAGTACACTTTCTTTTTCTTTTCTTTTCTTTTTTTTACTGTTTGGAAGTTTCTGTCATTTAACTGTCTAGCACTGAGGTCATAGCTTTGATGGATTTCTGATTATGTTGTTTTTTGAAAGTATAACCTTTAGAAATATTTTTTTTCTTTTGATTTTGAAAAAAATGTTGACATTATCTTGAAACTTGCATATTTTTTAAAATAGCTAATTATATCAGCAGGGGGGAAGAGACTTATACATAGTGGTGGTGGGGGGAATGCCATGGCCCCTGAAGAGAAAAATAAATATTGTTTATCACCAATAATATAAGGAATTCCAATTTTGTTATTGTTGCTGTTGTAGAAGGAAGTCATTATTTGGGATTGCAGTGGATGTGCTAATTGTGATGTAGAAAAATAAGCATAATATTTTTCCACAAAATGGATAAAATGCAGTTTCTTGAATTGTCTCCTTCCCAACAGTCACATGCTCAGTGGGAGGGAGCTCAGTTACTTAGCAACAATAGGGTATATCTGTTCAGCTATAAAAGCTTACTGGTTATGCTGGACCAGCTGCTTTCTCCCAGCCTACAGTGGCTCACAGGACGCTTTTGAGGATAAACTGCTGGTGGGAGGCTCTATTATGCCAGTTTGAAATCCATGGGACAAGTGATGGGGAATAAAAATGTATTAAAATAGTAATTATTAAGACATTTCTTGTGCAATTAAAGATTGCCTTGAATCATATTATTACACTTACCTATAATTGTTTACATGTGCCATTTGTTTTTGTTTGTAATTCTCATTCTTGTTCAGAATGCCACTTCTATCATTTTTCTATAGGCAGCCTAACAGAAATAAATTGCTGAGTGTCACAGCCAGTATTTTCTTCGATGTCCCCAAAATACGGGAAATAACTTAGAATCAGGCTAGCTGGCAACTTTTCCTAAGTAGTTTCTCTCTTTCCTGTGTGGCATGACATGAATTTCTGATTTCTTTTCTTAGACTGTTTCTTCCACAAGCTGGCAGCCATATGAACCTCTTAGTTTTTATTTTTGGAATTGTTGATTCTTTTTATTCTATATTTATTTAAAACCGTATACATTTCAGTAATTATTTCAAGTGGTTTACAAAAATGAGGACTAATACGATTATATAAAGAGATATAAACATAAAAATACAGCCATGGCTCATTTGCTAAATTACCCTTTGAATGGGATATAAATTAGTACAGTTAATCTTGTTAAAGTTAAAAAATATTTTCAAAGCTAAACGTGAGAGCAATAGACAGATTAGCACTCCCGTTAAAAAATTCAATATCCTTAATTTACAGACTCTCTAATACTATTCTGACCTAGAATGAACTACATGCTGTAGATCAGTACCGTTCATTAATCATCCAGTTGACCAATTTAGTGAAGTAAAGCACTCTAGTGCCCACAGGAAAAGTTCATTCTGTACCATCCTTTTTCTTGGGAAACAGAGCAGGGAACAAAGTCCAGGAAACACATTTAATTCCTCTGTTGGAAAGAAAGACAATGAATAGCACGGAAACTTGCTTTGCCAGAATCTATTTTATGCTGCTATGAATTGAATTTTCAGATTTGCAGAAAAAAACCAGTTTTCTTTTTATGTATATTATAGTATTTGGAAACAATTTATTTTGATCCCAATAGGGAATTATAGCACTTGCCCTTGACTTGCATGGCAAATGTAGAAAAACATTAATACACAATCCAGTGAAGTTACTTCAAATGGTACATTCTCTAATCCATTTAGAAATAGCTTTTTACTTGCTACCTTTTACGTATGCTAATATAAAATGAAAAACGGTTCATAAAAATAGCTCAAGTGATCAAAAATGAAACCATGATTCTGTGAGACTAAAATGAAGATAAAATGTTGATGAGCAGATCAAGAAATGAATAAAAAAAATGAATGAATTAAGCTCACTGAAGTGCAAATATGCAACTTAGTACTTTTTTTAATAGTCAGAATTAATCCTAGTACATTTTATGTTGCTACTTTACTTCTTGAGTATAATGTCTTTCAAAACATTTACTTCGCTATTATTGTATTATTTTTATGTTCTACTCTAGGATAGGTTGAGTTTTTGATGTCAGAGCAATTATTTGTTTATTCTTAATTATTTTAATAAAAGTTCATACATTACATAATATTTGTTGGGCTCAAAAGCAATAGAGTTATAAGTATACTAATTATGTTCATTACTGTAAGACTGTAAGATCCCTAAACTAGTATGTCTTCAAAAGCTAACAATTCCTTTTACTTAATATTAGTTAAAGTTCTTCAGTAGTGTGCATAGAGAAATCATGGGCAGGCCTACACTTGACTTTAAATACTGAAAATATAGTGTGCCTATAGTGAGAAGCTTGAATCTATGAGTATTTAATAGTTTTAAACTTTCTGTTGATAACCAGCCTGCAATGTAAGGTGTGAGAATTGTGACACCTTGGATGAGATGGTGGGTATACTATTGTTATGCAGAACTCAAAATCCAAGTCCAAAGTAACAAAGCAATTTGCAGAAGGAAGGAACACAGAATAATATAAAGAGTAAGGCATTCAATGACCATTTTCATTACCTTCTATGAAGTATTCCTTTTTATTCCTTTAATTAAGTACAATAAATGACTCATCAATGTGGATATTTCTTTTCGGAATGTAAAATTTTTAACTGTAAGGTATTGGCAAAAGAAATCTGAGAAGGCAGTTATTCATAGATACCTAAATGCAAACATCAATAAAATAAATTAAAACTTGGATATAAACATTTTTTTTCATTTTGCTTTTCTAAAAGAAATGCCTGGGATCAAATGATTTGCCCTTACGGATTATGTGCTGTTTCCAATCACAAGATTTTCTGGGTACCAGCAGATCTGATCTAACTGGTTGGCAAGCTTGGCTCTTTTGAGAAAGATTCACTTATCATAGTATTTAGTAGGATTGTTTGGTGTACCTTGGCAAAGTTTGACATCTACTCAGAAAAATTACCATTGATTTGCCTCTGGCTTTGAACAGTGCCAAGATGGTTAAATTACAAATAGGCAGGTGCATCAGATTGTGGCTTCCTGACAATACTTTATATTAGTTAACCGCAGTGGTGGCAGAATCTGATTCTTAGACTGACGTATAATTCCACACAGAAAGAGGCCAATGCAAAAGAGTAATACAGATACTCCTCGACAATTGGAACCTGAATTTTGGTTGTAAATTGTTGTAGTTGTAAGTCGAGGTGCCACCAAACTCAATTGTATGACCATTTTTACAATAGTAATTAAACAAGTCACTGTGGTTGTTAAGCAAACCATATGGTGGCAAGTGTAAACCCATTTTATCCAATGTGTATGTTTTTGGCAGAAAATTGCAAAATAAAATAAAAAACCTTCACAAAATAGGATCGCGTGACAGAGTGATGTTGTAACTGGTCATAAATGCAAACCTAATTGCCAAGTGCCAAAAATGGAATCATGTGACTGTGGAGGTCGACCAGCAGTGGTAACTTGGGAACAGATTGTAAATAACATTTTGGGTCCATCACTCATGCTTTAAACATTTCCCAACTGGGAAGAGGCTTCAGTTGGCCCAGAATGTAGTGGTATGTGCAGTGTTGGATGGACTGCAGTGTGTCCACATAATACCGCTTGCAGTGGCTCCCAGTAGGATCCCCAGTGCCATTTAACATGCTGGCTGTCATCTTTAAAGTCCTATATTGAACGGGGCATAGCTTTTGGAGTGACAGCTTCTCCCCAATGATTTCTGTTCTTCCCACTAGGCCTGGAAGAGAAGTCTTGCTCCTGCTCCCCAGTGAGGCATTGTCATCTAGTGGGCTCAAAGAAGCATGTCTTCTCTGTCATGGTGTCTCACTCATAGAACAATCTCTCTCCCGAGATAAAAATAGTATAGTAATTTTTTTTTATTTCAACATAACTACAATTTACAAATATAAATTGTAACTCTTGCCAAACATCAAAATTTTGATCACATGACCATGAGGATGCTGCAACAGTCGCTAAGTGTGAAAATGGTTGCTAAGTGTGAAAAATGGTAATCAGTCACTTTTTTCAATGCCATTGTAACTTTGGTCACTATACCACTTTTCTTGCCACAGTTCTTAAGTGAATAACTGCAGCTGGTATTTTGTATTTTGGATAGAATCTTTTTTTAAATAGTCTAAGACAATTTAAAAAAAGAATCCACACAGAATAAAACTTTAAAAAAATCCTATGCACAATAAACAAAATATTATTTTAAAGTACATTAAAAAATAAAAGAAAAAAACCCAGTTCACTTACCAGCAGGCACAAGTGAGCACTCCAAGTCAATCCAGAATGATATAGATGTTAATACAAAAAACTGAGTAAATTAAAATGGTGAAATTAGTCAGGGAAATATTTTTCAAAGAAACTTTGCCACCATTTTTTCCACACGAGCCGACCTCCAACCTCCGTGCCCCTCCCCTCCAGAAAATCCAGGAAGTAACACTCGCGGCTTCTCTAGCCAAGCATTTCCTGGAACTCTATGGTACTTGGTCATTTTTTCTTATAAAATGAGGTAAAAGGGGTGGGGGGGTCCATTTTGTTGCTTTAACGTTTTAATATCTTCAATGAAAGTACTAAGACAGAGAGAGAGGTTAGTTGGACAGAGTGTCTTTTGTCTTGCCCCGGTTAGGATTTCTTAAGCAAATCCACTGGGCTTTCAACATGAAGCCAGAAAATCGGGACTTTTTAAAAATGCCCCGGGACACGGGACAAATTGTTATAAAGCATGACTGTCCCGCTGAAATCGGGATGTCTGGTCACCTTAGTGTGTGATGTGAGTGGCTATTTTTATTTTTCTTGTTCTTTTAGCAGGATAGTGGTGGTAGACTTTTAATGAAGGGGTTTTAACCTAGTTTTTCTTTGTGTGTTTTATGATTGTTATTACTTACTTTTGTTTAAAACACAGAAATTTTTGGCTACATGGTTGCCTCATAAATTCAGACAATATACATACATAGATATTTATATCAGCAGATGAGCATATTACAACATTAAATTCCATTCCCAGTATTTTCCAGTATGGAAATGAAATTGCAACATATTATATTAGCTATAATAATCCTAGTAGTGGCAGGAAAGCCATCAAATCTGCAAAGTTTTTTTTTTAGTAAAACCCCATGCTTTGAAGCTACTTGAGTGGATTAGCTGCCTTGAAATGAATCTGCTCTTTAATTTGTGGATCTACCTTGATGGGTGGTCAATTGAAGCCCCATCAAATCAAGCACTCTCTTGAAGTTTTGCAAAGTCCAAAGTGCACAATTGTTTCTAGAGTTGTAGATTTTGTTTCTGGTTGTGTATTTAACACATGTGGTAACCTCAATGGTGACTAAGTTAGCTTACATTTACTGGATTTTTGGTTTGCTTTAAATGTAATTTGATATTAATTTACAACTCACACTAAATTGACTATAGTGTTATTTGAACTCACAATTATCATAATCTATTTGTATTTCTAAAAGGGTAAAAGTGGATTAAAAACTATGTGGGATACATTAATGCAAATAATGCAATCTGGGTATGATATTAAAAGTCTTGGAAGTCTAAGAGATCCATCATCTCAGCTCTTGTGCAAAATGCTTCTCTCTACAAAGTTTTTAGTGGACATTTCTGGGATATTTCAAATATGAACTGAAGAACTGGAGTCTCCAATAATGCCCCATCAACACATATGAAATTAAAATTGAAAATAATAGCATTAATAACTCTAAGAATAATTAGAGTGGACTACACTCAACAAAGTATATATTAGTAAGAATGCATATCAGATTTTCTTGGAGGTGAAATAAATGAGGGTTCACTAATCATATGATATGATCATATGATATGATCATTGGCATATTTTGGGAATAATGTATTAATGTATATAAGTAGATTGATGGAGATGTCTTTAAATATTGAAGATGGAAATATTATGTTGAACTATATACTCTTTGGAATCTGTTTATCAGGAGTTATGCTTATGTTAACCATGAGTCTGGGTTGGCTAAAACAGTGGTCCTGAGAAATTGGAAATACAATACAATTTTAGATGTTAAGGAATGTAAAATGTGTAATTTATGTTTTGGAAAATGAAATAATTCTTCTAATCAAGAAAAGAAGCAATGCAGATTATTATGGAAAGGATTTTGTAATTTTTTATATTAACTTTGTATTGGTTTTGTATTGAATGTATATATTAGTAAATCATCTGACTATTGATCTTTTCTTTTTAGTTTGTATTATTTGTCTTGAGTTGATTTTTTATTACTGTTATTTTTTTCTTTAAAGATTCTTTTGTTCTGCATGTTAAGAATATTAAATAAAAATGCTTAGAGAAAAAGGAATAATATGGTACTGATAAAATATCAAAATGATTCATGGTTATTGAAATTAAGGTTAGTCATGTAAAGGAAAGATGAATGAGATAATAAGAACAATGGTCGTGCAATGGTTAGAATGCAGTATTGCTTGCAGGCTAATTCTGCTGACTGCCAGCAGTTCGATTCTTACTGGCTGAAGCTTGACTCAGCGTTCCATGCTTCCAAGGTCAGTAAAATGAGGACCCAGATTGTTGAGGGCAATATGCTGTCTCTGTAAACAGCTTAGTTACAGCTGTAAAGCACTGTGAAGCAGTATGTAAGTCTAAGTGCTATTGCTATTTGTACATCATTTCAACTTCTGTCCAATATTTTAGTCCCAGTGATACTGATGGCCTTATTTTCTCCCCCTTTTAGCCAGACAATGTTGATGAGCATTAGCTCACCCAACAGAAAATGTTAATTTTTTTAAAGGTATCAGTTACAAAATTCTAGTTTTTATGTCATTTCAAAAAGTTCATTGTTTTTAATTACATGTTGGGTTGTGAGTTCATGAGACCTTTATCTGTAACTTTATCTAATTTCCTATTCAAAGTAACAATGGTAGACTTGCTGATACTGAAGATTTCAAGCTGGTTGGTGTTGAGAGAACTTGATGTACAATTGGTTGTGTTAGAAGTAGTTTGAGTCACTATGACAAACATGAGTCTATCTTAATTTATATTTCTACCATGTAGGTGCAAGCAGAAAAACACGAGATAGATCTGTCAGATTATCATCACAAAAATGTTTAAGAATTGCACAGTTACCAATCAACTTGAATTATATATTTCTATGGAATAATTATCTGACAGATCCACCTCCATGTTTTTTCCCCTATACAAATAAACAGCTCTTCTGCTAAATTTTGTGATTGCAGTTTATGTTGTTTTAAATGTCTAACTGTTTAAGAAGGGGCTTACTCTCTGTTGGTCTTTGGCTTGCAGCTGAGCAGAATTTCTTGTTGGTTTCCTTTGCTATGCAATAGATTATGCTGATATTTCATGTATTCTCATTTTAATCTCTTCTTGGCTTTTTGGCTAAGATCAAGTGTAGTTTGTCAGAAATAAATATTAATTATCATGTTTCTAGGAATATAGTAATTGAGTAAACATGCCATTGAAAGTAGTAAAGGTGGTAGGTATTTGTCAGAACATATTGTTAACCGTAATACCTTTTCATTACTTTTGTAAATGAAATAAACCAAATAAACTGATTTATTGCTCTAGTTTTTGCATTTATAAACATGAATATCAATGGTAATGAATTAAGCATTTTGATAGTTACATATTCTTTTTTGCATTCATTAAATATAATTATTTAGAAATAAAATGAGATAGCACAAGTCTGTTAACAATTGCAATTGTGTGGGGGTTGTTGAGGTTACCAGTACTTTATAGGAAGTGCACCGTAGTTCATAATTGCTGTCATTTTATCATCACGAATGAAGTTATTCTGGCGTTTATTATTATACACTATGCCAGGAACAAAATGTTTTTCTTATGCAACTACTTGGCTTAAATTCCCTTTTCAATTGCTTCTGAACATGTGTATGGCATAAGATTTTTAGCACTAACTTGCCCGATCAATTATATAATAACTGAATAAAAATCCAAATAAATGCTAATTCTGAAGCCAATGAGAATTTCCCTTCAAGCAAGGAAAACAGGAAATTTCTGTCATCTTATTCTATCATATCTAGCCTTATTTCATGAGTTCCAAGTTCTTTATGAAGAAAGAGTTGATAGTTTTTGTTTTTGTTTTATTAGCTTGTCAGGCTTATTAGTACATTCCCTTCTGGACAAATGCTGCAAATATTTTACTTCTTTGTTTAAATGTTTATAGTGTGATTCTGAAATTTCCTGCAGGTAATATACCATGCAAAAATAGAACATGTTTTAAAAACAAGCAATGAAACATTTTTCTCACTATTTGAAAACTGAAGATGCTGATGGTCATTATCCAGTTGTTTATTTTGTGTGGGCCACACTCTTAAGGCCCATTGCCATGCATGATAGATTTGGGAAATGGATAGTATATGGAATTCCTTGCCTCCAAACAGGTGATCTCCCCTTGAGATACATTTTCTCATGGTGTGAAAACATTTATTTTTCTAATAAGCTTTTGATTAAATTGATTTTCTGATAGTTTTCTTTAATTGTTTTTAAATTTATGCTGCTATTTTTAGTTTTTTAAAATATGCATTTGTAAGTTTGGAAGGGAAAAATGAATATTTTTTTAAAAAAATAAAAAGTTAAATAATTAATTATAACACCAATGTTGCTTGTTGTCAGAATGCTATGCAATTAATTACCAAGGTAGAAATGAAATGGGGGCAGAATTTGCTGTTATGATTCTTACCTGTTTTTCACCAGATGTCATATGCCAGCACCTCATGAACCTTGTTTGGATTTTGAGGTTAGCCAGACTTCTGTAGAATTTTAGAGCTGTAGGTTATATTGGTTAATTGAAGATAAACCCTGAGGATGGCCAAATACTTCTGTATTATGCCAGAAAAAGCAACTATCTATGTGTTGGCAGTGAAAGCTGCTATTTACACATTAGAAGGGTGTTACAGGTTTTGGCTGCCAGTAGAATTGTAGCAGGGGTGGGTTCCTGACAGTTCTAACCTCTTCTATAGAAGCGGTTCCAGCTCCCTCCCCCCGCCTGTCCGCACCACGCTTGCCCTGCCCTCTGCTCACTAATTGGCTGGCTCACCAATCACCCCACCCATCTCTAAGAGTCCTATCTAAACCTTAAAGTCTTAAAGCTGTCAAGTTTTTTTTCTAAAGGGATAGGGGTACAAGGATCTTGTAACTTGACAGCTTTAAGACTTGAGTGCTTCAAATGCCAGAGTTTCTGAGCCAACATTTTGGTTGCTAAGAAAGAGTGTTGTTAAGTGAGTTTCACCACATTTTACAAGTTGGCCATGCCCACCCAGTCACATGGCTTGCCAGTCACATGGCTGGCAAGCCACTCCCACCCAGTCACATAGCCGCCAAGCCACTTCCACGAAGCAGGCCACACCTACAGAAGAGGTTCTAAAAATTTTTCAAACCCACCACTGAATTGTAGATACAAATTATAATGCAGATTGTAATGTATATAGCCCTGTATGATTTGGTGCATCATATAGGATGTCTGTATCTACTATTTACTTGAACATGATGTGTGTGTTATGTAAGTAGGATGATGGGAGAGTATCTTCCAGAAGAGACTCTGGTATCAGTGTGCCATTGTTGTGGAACCACTCTTTGGCATAAGCTTAATACAGATTGCCTCTCTAGGAATTTAATAGCTACATTCTGGCTAATCAGGATATCTTTTAATATTTAGCAATAGGGTGTGGATATTCTTATACAGTTTTATATGCATCTGTGTATGTATACACATACATACATATAAAACTGTATAAGAATATCCAATACATACCTACATACTGTATTTGTATATATATTATTTGTCTTATTCTTTTTTTTCTTAGTCATTGTTTTATAAAGTTGTAAACCACCAGGAATATAGTAGTAAAATAAAAATTGCAGTGGATAGATAAATAGAGCTATCTGAGTGCATCCATAAATTTACCAAACTTGAACTTAATTTGAAGCAAGACTCCATCTATTTTGCTTTCCACAATCTGGCCAATTTACAAATAAACATGTTCTCTTCTATTGAGATCAGTCATAACTGAATAAATTTATGTCAGCATCAGGACTGGTATGGATTACATCTTGATTAATGGCAAGTTGGGGGACTAGGTAGAGTTTGGATCTAGTAGATCTATAGAACTCATGTCATTGATTCCTATTTTGCTTTCAGGGAGGGAAAAGCACCTTGGAAGCTGGTAGGGAAAAGGCATTTCAGATATTGGAAAAAAATTTCTAGGTAAAAGTTCTGTTCAAGCTTGGAAAAGAGATCCTTTTCTGCAATGCCCTCCTAGTATCTCTGTATTCTCTTATTCACGTTAAATTTAATGGATTTTATGTATTGCAATGGAAATATTTGTTTAATGTTTTAAAACCCATATTGTTGTTTAAAGGTGCCATAAGCAAAAACTACTTCTCATACAATAGTTCCAAGTTTCTCTGGTTTTTCTCTAGTATAGGAAAATGCCTGTGAACAAGGATAATGTTAGGAGCAGTTGAAATGTTATAGACCTGTGATGTCACTATCTTAAGACAACCCTGATTCACAGATAGGGTCCTATTAAGGGATTCTATGCACTGCTGTGGGAACTGCATTCACAGCTAGCATTTTCATTTCTGAAGTGTAAGGATGTTTTGGATATAGATGTTTTGGATTAGAACTGTTCAGGTTCTTTTGGTTTAGACAAATGAAAAGCTGATATCCAAATAATCCGAAAGACAAACTTGCTATAGGGGACCATCTAGTTGGCCCCAAAGACCACTAGGGCATTCTATAATTTAGATTGCTTGATGCAATTGTAGAATATCCAAAAACTATTAGGATTTATAATGATGAAAATAAGAATGAATATGAGATGTTTCTTTCTGGGAAGAAAGTGCATCAGTAGTGAGGAAAAGAGAAACAAGGAGGGACATCAACAAATATATGCCCCCTTATTGAGGTCCTCCTAAACACTCATGCCTGAGAATTGGGAATGTGGGAGTCATCTTTTCTAATAAAAAGGTGTATTTCATCAAACAGAAGCCATCATGATAATAGATAGATAATAGATGGATAGATGGATGGATGGATGGATGGATGGATATAGATAGATAGATAGATAGATAGATAGATAGATAGATAGATAGATAGATAGATAGACAGACAGACAGACAGACAGACAGACAGACAGACAGACAGACCAAATCCTTGGCCTTTCATTGCCTTTAGTTCCATTAGATATAGAATAACGGAGTTGGAAGGGACCCTGGAGTTATTCTAGTCCAATATATCTGATGTCAGGTATATCTATATACAAATATATAGATTAAAAATTATAAATGACATATTAAATAGTCGAATAAGACAATAACATTTCTGGTTGTGATAAAAAGCAAGTGATGAAAATGTTATTGCAGGTCTAAAAATGATACAAGTTGATATACTTCAGTAAATAACATGTCTTCATCTAGCCCTAAATATATATTATAAAATAGGCTCCAGTGAGATATTTTATTGGAATAGTAGCTACATTGTTTTTACAGATTTTGCTCCTTGAAATTCTGCTTCCCCAGAATTATTCCACTATCCATAAAAATGTCATGATAGATTGAACTCATCAAGAAGAGCATACCAGCAGCCCAGTATCTAAGAAGAACTTTCTGAGAAGCTGAAGGTGAAATATGAAAGAGACAGGCCACGTACGGATTCTGTGTATACCGTGACAACATTCAGAATAAATTATTTTAAAAATAAATAATTAGCTACATTTTTGTTAGCTGAAAAAAATGCTATCAATGCTTTTAATAATAGTAACTTTCAATAGCCTTTTGGCTCCGCAGAAACAATCTGAATCTGCATAATAGATAGGGAGCCAAAAACACGGGTGGGGGTGGGGGAGAGAAACATGGTCTCCTCCTTGCTCGTGGGCTTCTATGAGTCACCTGTTAGTTACTATGAGAAACTGGATGCTGCAAGAAAGAGACCTTTGTGTCTGATCCAGCAGGGGCTCTATATGTTAGCATTACAGATGACTTATGTGGCTTAATCAACACAGGGACAGTTGTGCAGTAATATTGGCCCCTGTTGATTTTGCCATATGATCCTTTGTGTGTCTGATAAATTCAGTGCCATTCTATAACCTGATGTTTTTTTCTTGTTTAATTGTATTAGCAGGCACCTCCAGAGCCTTTATCTCTCCCTCCTCCTTCCCTTTTCCTCTTTTCCTTATCAGCAAATGTGCTGTGCCTTTTTGAATGTGCTCTTGCATACTGAATGTACTCCAGGCTTTATCAACAAGTGAAAAGCCATATGCCTCAGAACATTGAATAGCTGGAAAAAATTTCCTTAAATATAAAAAAAGTGGGTCTTGGAAAAACTGTCAGCTTATTTAAAGTTTTTTTCTAAAATTATTTTTAAAACACAAATGCAAATAAATACGGCAGTGACTTGGTAAAGATGATAATTAAGTCAAATAAGTTCTCATAATTGATTGGAACAAATTATTTGTTTTTCAGTTTTATCCTAATTCATACATCTGTATAGAGTGCAATTTCTGGTTTAAACAAGCCAGTGGAAAAATTACTGCATCATATCTTTCCTACAATATACACATCTAATTTACTATTTTATCATATTACTTTTTACTATTACAGTAAAATCTTGATATAATGGACTATTTGGACAAATGGGAGTCTGTTAAGGCTGAATGTCCATTAAATCTAAAGAAGAGGAAAAAAGAATAGAGGAGAGAAAGAAAAGGAATGGTTACTTACTAGGAGTTTTGTTTGTTTTGGTTTGGTTTGAGGGAAGGCAGACAGAAAAAATATACTCCTTTGTGCATCCTGCAGAATGTACTAAGACAATCCTGGTGAAGCTGGGTGACAAATGAGGTCCAGCAAGAAAGAATGGGAAGAATTTGGAAAGGACAATGGTATAAAGATCAGTTTCTGAGGGGACTTGGTCTAATTGACAAGGTGTGAGAAGCTGCTTTTGAAAAGTGATATGGAGAAAATGGAGGACACAGACATGCTGAAAAGGTGTGCGGTATAATGTGATTCAGGGTCTCTTCTCTCCCTACTCCATTTTCAAAAGGAAGAAATCAGGCTATGGGATATGAATCAGGATTCTGTTTCTGTTACTGAGACAATAAAAGAGAAGGTGGCAATTGCATTCATACTGCTGCTTTTAATAGAAATGTATTGGAATATTCTTTATTGGCCAATGTAATTGGATGTACAAGGAATTTGACTACGATTCATAAGCTCTCAGTGTACATACAAACAACAAAGTGGTAAGTCATAAGATGCAATCATAAATCATAAGATACAAACAACAAATTATAAATCATAATAGGAATAGGTAGTAAGAAGGGATGAGGAAGGTGAGAAGATGAGGACGATGAGAAGATGGCATGAGTGAAACATCTTTGTGTCTAGTTGTTGTGGTATGCAATGCCCTGTAGCGGTGTTCTGACGTGAGAAGTTGTTCTCCCCTAAGATGTTGATGGTGTACTTTAAGTCAATAATTTCCTTCCTTCCTTCCTTCCTTCCTTCCTTCCTTCCTTCCTTCCTTCCTTCTCCTTATGACCTTCTTGGAACTTCTTAATAAACCTTTTTGGTGAGTGCTCCCCTCTATTTAATAACCCTAGTTTTAGAACCTCTATATCTGTGATGGCGAACCTATGGGACACATGGCACAAGTGGCACACGGAGCCCTCTCTACAGGCACATGAGCTGTTACCCAGCATGCGTCCTTCCCTCTGACCAGCTGGTTTTGGGGTTTACTCTGCAGGTGGGGTGGACACACACGCATACCTTTCTCATTTTCTGCAGCCTGTGCCTTCCCAGATCCCTGGAGATCCCCTCTCAACACTTTTTTGAGAAGCCTCCCTTTGCAAAAGAGCGCTGAGAGTGGAAAAATCCTCCCTTGGAAAACAGCACTGAGAGGGGGGAAAAGGGGGTGAAGCCTCCCTTTTCCCACTCTCAGTGCTATTTTGCGAAGGGAGGCTTTTCCTCCCCCCAATGGTGTTTTGGGATGTGAAGCCAAAATGGGGAGATGTTGTGCAGATATCTGCTGGGCGAGGGGGGGAGTCGCAAACGCATGTGTGTGAGTGTGGATGTGCAGGAGGTGGGGTGTGTGGGAGGGGCATTGCATTATGGGTGTGGGCACCTGAGGAAAAAAAGCCTAGCCATCACTGCTCTATATAGTCTTTGCTTCCATTGTAGAATAGAGTTCTTCATATACCTCAATGAGAAAGAGTCCTTTAGAGTGTTTTTCAGCTTCCCCCTCCCCCAGATTTTTCAGATTTTCCAGAAGATTTCAGTTATTCACCGAAACATTGATTGTATCACAACTAATATTGAAGAGTATCTGTTCAAATCTTTCCAGCCCTCAGGGAAAATTCAGAATGGTTTCTAGGTTCTAAAAAAGGAAAACTTCCGTGGTGTTACCTTTTATAGAAATTTGGATTCAGTCCACTTTTTCCACAGTTCTAGTAGGGCCAAAATTAGTTGCACACACAAAAGATTGAAAAGAAGAGAGTAGGAAAAGGCAACAGGTATAATTATTTATCTGAATGCTAAGCACATTTTATGTATCTGCAACATACCTTCTTTAGGAATTATATAAGTCTTCAATTTGACTCTACCCAATATGATATCTGTTGCTTTTTGGCTCTACATTAAGCCAATTAAAACAAACAAGAAAACAAACAGTAAGTTTCTCTCATCATCTTTTAACACAAAAAGCAAGGGATTGTGTAAGTCTTCTTAATTTTAATTGTTTTTATATTTATCTTTTTACTGCTTTGTCAGTTACCCATAGTCATCTTGTGTGCAGTAGCTAAGCTGAATAAATAAATAATTAAAAAATAAGGTACACCAATTCTACATTGTGTTCAGGTTGATGTGGAAAAAGCTCCCCCTTTCTCATGAAATACTTTAAGTATAAATATTAACTCAATTGTCAATATAATCATTTATCATCTTGCACACCATTTCCTATATCCTCATTTTTAGAGGAAATTATTTGTACATTTGTTCAATTTAGATGTTGCTGGACTTTGGAAAATATTGCCTATTTCTTAGAAACTTCATTCAGCTATTAGAAGAGATGCAAATTAATAGATTATTGATTTACATACAATATTTTCATAATTTTAGAATCTTTTTTTTAAAATTTAAGGCAGGTCAGGTTGTTAAGAGTTAATATGTTAAAGCTGTAAGCATCAGTGAATCAAATGCCATAAGAAGCAAACAACACCTGCTCTTCAGGAGATACTTCTGATAATTAGAAAGAATGTATGACATTGTTTAAAAGGTTAGGCAGTCTGCAAACAAGATAAACTGTTGAAACCATATGTTAAAATGGGAAGCACCAAGAGTAAACAAAAGATCGTCATGGTTTAGTTCAAAAACACTTTGACAACAAACAGATCTGATATAATTAGCTGAACATTTCCCCTTAAAAGCTCTAACTGGTTTTGCTTGGGGCAGTAAGGGAGGAAAGAATGATCTCTGGCTACACAACATACCCATCAAGCCAAGGTCTTAAGCAGTTCTTCTCCCCAACAATTTAGCAGGTTTATTCAAGATTGTATAAAGAGTTCTTTTGCATTTTGAAAAAAGTTTAAACAAATATGTTTTTAGATAGTATTTTGAAATTTAAAGAAGAAATCAGTACATTTCATTTTACTTTTATTTTTTTTCTGTCCTAAGGTATCATTTTTAACAAATGAATTAATGTGTATCTCCTAAAGAGTAAAGGTAAAGGTTCCCCTCACACATATGTGCTAGTCGTTCCCGATTTTAGGGGGTCGGGCTGATCTCTGTCCGAAGACGTCTCCGTGGTCATGTGACCAGCATAACTAAATGCTGAAGGCGCACGGAACACTGTTACCTTCCCACAAAAATGCTCCCTATTTTTCTACCTGCATTTTTACATGCTTTCGAACTGCTAGGTTGGTGGAAGCTGGGACAAGTAACGGAAGCTCACTCCGTTACGTGGTGCTAGTGATTCAAACTGCTGAATGCCAACCTTTCTGATTGACAAGCTCAGCATATGAGCCACTGTGTCCCTGTGTATCTCCTAGTATCACATTTATAGAATTGATGACCATATAACTTTCTACAGGAAAGAAAGGACACGCAGCCTGAAATTGGACCATTTAGAAATATCTTTTTTAAGTTTGTTTTTGCTTTTCTTTTAAGGCATTACAAAATATTTTATTTTGGCTGAATTATTTCACAAGAAACACAAAAAAATGGGAGATGTTCTATAGTTAGAAGAAGAGATGGTGCTGGGGAAGGTCTGGCATCTTTAATATACTAGCCACATTTATATAATTGGAAGTTCTGTTGCTGTTCATTTTGTTTATGATAATCTTTATCTTCAGTGCTTAAATAATCATTTTTTAAAAAAAACTAATGTTGGGTTGGCAGAGAATCTTGGTCCATTATGTTGGCATAAAATAGAAGAATCATACCTATTCCTTTTCACTATAGTTGCAGGACTGGTTAACATATAGAAGATGGTAGTAGTAAGCCCAATGAAATGCTTCAAGTATCTCATGCTTGCCAGCAATCTGCTATTAAAAAAATTCCATGTGTGCTGGCAAGCTCATACATTTATGAAGTAATACTGATTTGTAAAAGGGATTCTTGTGTCATGCAAATTTCTGATTGGATTGAACATGCACTGTATTACTTCTGAAGACAATGATTCCATCCAGGTGATTCTATAACTGAATCATTTTTAAAAGCAATTTGAAAGAGAAATCAAAAGTCCTGCTGGGCTTGCAGAAACATGTAGTACTTTCAGAATTGTAGCATATGCTCTACATATTTCATAAAGGAAATAAAAAACTGCTTCCAACTGATGGTAATGACCCAAGAAAGGAACAAAAGATTCTGTCGGTGAACTGTTGTCTCAAAGGATGATGTCACCGAGAAAACTTTGGATTCCTGAACTATATCCTTCATTCTGCATAAAGGTTTCTGCCAAGAGATAGACCAAATCACCAATACTGGAAAGACTGCCTTTGGGAGACATCTTGCTGAGATCATTTGAAGGGCTTTAAATTAAATCAAGAAGGGAAAGGACAACCACATTCACAAAGTCATGCCAAAGGCAATAAATCTTACAATAAGAAATGCAGTAATAAAAAGGTATCTTAAAAATGCACTGGGACATGCAACACTGAAACTTAAGGAAGTACTTTTTATTTTTTTTAATTCTCAGTTTCATCCTTTTTACTAGTTTATAATATAAACTAATACAATAAACTAACACAAAAAATACAAAAGCAAATAATAGGAAAAATGGGGGAGGGAAAAGGGAAAACAAAAGTGTAGAGAAGAAGGGGAAAAGAAAGAAAAGGCATTGGCTTCCGATTCCTTTTGGTGCAGTAGAATAAGATAGTAACATCAAACCTCAACTTTTTGCTTTACATAATAGTATAAAGTAGCCATTTCTCTAACAACAGATCTATCCAAAGTTTCATTTTTTGTCACTGAAGCACAAAGTCCAGAAGCAGTTTCCAAGTAGAAGCAAAAGTAACTTTTTCTTTTCTTTTATCAAAGCAGCCTTTAACCATCATTGCTAACTCCATCAACTTTTGCAACCTTTTGTCCATTGTGGAAATTGAAACATTCTTCAATTCTTGCTGCCGTAAAGAAACAGAACTTAGAGTATAGGAGGGCAAATATGAAATTGTAGGCATAATTAAAACTTGGTAGAATGGATATCATGATTAGAACACAATACTGGAAGGAAGCAATTTGTTCAAAAGGAACAGACCCAACAAAGGAGAGATAGAGTCACACCATATATAAAGAATAACTACACCGGCATGGAAATTCTTGATTCCAATGATAAAAACCTGGCTGAAAAGTCTGGGTGAATATTAATGGAGAGACACAAAAAAGACGTTGTGGGTGTGTAATGAAGGCGGTTTAGCCAAACGGAAGATATAGATGAACTAAAACTGGTTTGCTTTGCTTCTTTTTAGAAAGAAATATTTTTAAAAAGATATTTGACAAAAATATTGAAATACGGATAATATAAACCAGAAGTATCAAACTCGTGGCCCATGGGCAGATGCATCAGGCGCTGGCCACACCCACACTCAGTTTAGCAAAGGGGAGAAAGTCATGATATGTCACATGATGCCGCCGTGATGATGTGAGTTTGACCCCCCCTTGATATAAACGATTTGCACTTTGATGTGATTATTATTTATTGCTAATGTTATGTTTTGAGAGTAACTTTTGAGTAGCTCATTTTTTTAAAAAAAAATCTCTTTCAGAGCTTTAGTTTTCTGACTTGACTTATTTATTTCTCTGCTTCTATTATCTCCTTTATTAGAGAACAGAAATGTTTTTGAATTGCTGTGTGCGACATATTGAGTGGGATAGCTCCAGTTTTCTTCTGTAATTGTTCCTAAGCTTTAAAAACCTACTGGAACAGTGTTAATCAATGGCATCTACAGGAGGTTAACACCAGAGGTTTTGCACATAGTCAGCTGGATCATTGATTATTTCTGAATCTTTTGTAATAAAATGTATTCATACTTATAGAGGTGTTAGAATCCAAGATACCCATGCTATTCATGATCCCATGTGGCTATTCAAGTTTGGGAATATACTGATGCTCCAGTGTATAACAATAATAAATGGTAAATGTATGTTATAGAAAGTATATGTGTTTCTGTAATAGTTATTTTAAACATTGTGGACTGCAGCCTATTGTTCTAGATGCCAATTTATCCACATGTTTCAAAACAAAAATAAAAAAGAAGAAGAAACCTGCAGGGATAGTGTGACAGAATAGCAAATAGATTCATTGTGATAAAAGAGCAATATATTTGAGAGAACTTTACCTACTTAACTTTCAGTGATTTTCTTCTTACAAAAGTAAAACTGATCATAATGAAGGCATCAGAGAATTGACCTTTTAAAAATACCAGTTTGCTCTTTACAAATTGGTGAAGCAGAAACTTGAGAAATACTGTAACATGGGGAGAAATAGCAATTTATTCTGTTCTGTAACGTTTCAGAATGTGAACTGGAAAAAAGGAAGGTGAGAAAAGCAATTCCAGTAGATGGCGCTAGCAATCAGGGGAAGATAATTGAAGCTAGTAATCGGGAGAAGATAATTTTATACCCTGGTAGCATATTTGGAAATGAAAAAAACTCCAGGCTTCAGATGTTTCTATAATGCAAATCTTGAAATCCAGGAATGATTTAAATATGATACTATTAGAGCAATATATGAATGATTTATTGCATGGATAACATGTTCTGTTGCAGAAACATGAATATCCATCAAAAAATGTTGCAAAGGTGCTCTTTTTAGAGGTAACCCCTAGGATCTGAAAGATGGGATGGTTCCTTCTATTGGGGAATGTTTGTTTACCAGGGAATTTCCTTCTGTTAGGGTTTTGTTTCTTCAATTTGAATTATTGTTGTGGTGAATGCAATTATGATTTTGTATTTGATTACTAGAGGAGCTGTGTGAGCTACGTAGAGTCCCTTGTCACTCAGAATGACATATAAACCTAGTAAATGAATAAATATCAAAGAAAGCATCCAACAAGACTCTATTAGTTTAACACAATTATTCTTGTTTATGATCTCATTTATGTATATTTGAAAAAAGAGCCAATTATTTCTGGATCCAATGCACAGTGATGTGCAGTCAGGGGAGGCAGGGGAGGCAGGGCCTCACTACTGTCATCATGAAAAGAAAAATAATTAAAAGGAAAAAGTTGCTGCCAGAGTCACAGTGGATGACTCTGCTTAGTGCTTAACTGTTTTAAAAAGCCTCTTAAAAATGTGCCTTCTGCAGGAGGAGGCGGGAGAACCACGTGCCTCATTTAGTCTATCTTTATGATCACTTGAGCAGAGTTAAGCAAGGGTTAAAAGGCGAAAAATTCCTTATGTAGATGAGGCACATGGTTCTCTCGCCTCCTCCTGCGGAGGGCACTTTTTAGAGGCTTTTTTTAAACAGTTAAGCAGAGTCATCCATTGGAGGCTCTGGCAGCAGCTAATCCAGCCTGACCAGCAGCTCTTGCCTTTTTCTTTTTACATTTTTTTTACATTTTCATCATGACAGACAAGAGGAGAGTTGAAATTCTCTGTGAAACAGCTGGAAAAGGTATGTGGGTCGGAGGGAGGGGGAAGGAATTCAAAATTATTGTAATTTGTAAATAATTGTAATTTGTATTATTATAAGTAATTTGTGTGTGTGTGTGTGTGTGTGTTTTACTGCCTCTGCTGGCTCGCGGGCTGGCATTTTATTTTTTATTTTTTAAAGCCGAAAGTCCCGCCGAAGCCCCAGCACTGGCAGACATAGGGCGGCAGACATAGGGCGGCTTTTGCCTGCTTGCCTCACTGGCCATTAACCTCACCGCACGTCACTGCCAATGCAATGCATTTAAAATTTAGCAAACATGGTCTTTTCCTGTTTTCTCTAATGGTTCATTGGACCTTACCTACCAACCATTACAATTACCTATATACAGTGCACTATACTCTTATTAATATTTATCAACATTTCTTTCTCTGTTCTCTCTTCAGACACTTCTCTTAGGGATTCTTCTTTCTGTTAATGGCAACATATAGAGTTCTTGCATCTTTTTTTTTTTTACATTATATTGCTATACTTCTTTTTCTCCCTTTTGGACCACTCACTCCGAAGGAAAACATCTTTTGTTTGGCTTTACTGATATCTGCAGAGCTCCAAAAGACACATATCCTCCTGTTTCTACTCACACCTATGTCAAGGATGCAGCTTTATTGGCAACTCTTCCCACTGATGCTGGGAAGAAGGTTTGAATGGGAAGGAAAGAAGACCATACAAATGCCTGCAGTTTTGCTAAGCAGTTTGTTCCTTCATGTTCTGTTAACTGTCCAATTAGCGAACCCAAAACAAAGAAACACTCTTGAGAGAATTGAATTCCAAAAAATAAAACTTTATTGGATACACCATGTTGTACTGAAGAAATGAAAGCAGCTCTGGTTTCCTATGCATATGCTTACCCAGTTAAACAGTCCTTTCTCTTTCTCCCTACCCTGGATGATCACATTGTCCAATTATGAGACGGTCTTTTGTTATGAGAACAGTCCATCTCTTTCTCAAGCACCTGCAGTGTTGACCCTGCTGGTTCCAAGTACTCATGCCTACAGGCCAAGAAAGATGCCTACAACTACTTTTACTAAAATGTTTACTGTAACAAAATTTTGCAAGACTGCATGTGCTTCCTCTCCTCTTTTGTCTTTTTGTGAAATGGGGGGCAGGGTGTCTGAATGAGCCATTTCTTGCATTGGTAATTGATCTTCACTCTCTCTGTGTCAAGGTCATCCTTTAAACTCTGTACAGTTGTATTCTACTTCATGGAGATGACACGTTTCTCAAGCTAAGGTATTATTGTTACCACTGAAAGGCTAATAATCTTCTATTTACTGACTGGAAACTACCTTTTTCCTGGCCTCTCAGGTTGCTTTTCACTCATTCACACTCTTTTGTTACTAGTAGGGCCCTGCCTCATACAGATCCAGATCACACCTCTTAACATTGTTTGAGTAAGGTGTTTGTATGAGGCTTATGTATCAAAGCATATTTCACTTTTCATTTTGTTTTCAGAAGCTCAAAAATTGCCAGACACTGTTCCTTTTTTTTAGTAGGTGGTTACAAAATGCCAAATCTTCATCTTAGATGGAGGTTTGGGTGCAAGAAGGTTGTTGAATAAAAATGGGAATTATGAGTTAGTTCATTCTGCAAGGCCAAGAGTCTTCCTTCATTATTCTTCATTTTCCTTTCCTTTCCCCCCTCTCTATTTCTCAAACATGAGAAGTAGATGTTTCCCTTCCTATATCTTGTCCTCTGTTTTGGGTTTTCCACTTGTGTAAGCAAATCTTGATTTCCTCCAACTTCATTTGTGGCCTGTTACCATCTTTCTGCCTGATGCTACTTCAGCATCTGGAGCTACCCTGGTGATGCAATGGTTAGAATGCAGTGTTGCAGATTAACTCTGCCCACTGCCAGGAGTTCGATCCTGACCACCTCAAGGTTGACTCAGACTTCCATCCTTTCAAGTTTAGTAAAATGAGGGCCTAGATTGTTGGAGACAATATGTTGACTGTGTAAACTGCTTAGAGAAGGCTGTAAAGTATTATATGAAGTGGTATATAAGTCTAAATGCTATTGCAATTGCTAACAGCTTTGGTGCTAACTATAGTGGTCTGCAAAATCTTTTAAAAAGCATGAAAAGTAGGTTGGAGGATTGAATCTTTTACCTTAGCTAAAGACTGTATTTCAGCAAAACAACGGGACATATTTAAAATGGATACTTTTGGCAAAGAAATGCTTTTTGACATATCATAGCCAGTGATTAAACTGTGTGACATACAAAGCTGAGCTGAGGTAGATTTCTTAGTCTGTTCTGCTAACACAATTAGTATTGTTAGTTGTGATTTAGTGCAGCAGTATCAACTGCAAAACTGTGATGTTGTCATGCAAATACCACCATTATTAAAAGAAACTAGAGGAGTTAAAGGGAGAAGGAAAAATCCTCATTTGTTCAGATAAATGAGCTATATGCTGTGAACAAGAGGAAGACTGTCTCATAAAGATATGCACTCAAAGAACTGTTAGCAAAGCATCTTCAGGGTGAGCTCAGAGAGCTGGGACATGTGATTTGAATAAGTGATTTGTGGAAATGGAGGACAATGCAGATAAAAGAAAACTAAAACAATGTTATGCCAAATGGGCTCTGGAATATTAGGCTTCCATGTCATGTGCCATTAAAGGACTTTAGTCCTATTCAGAGATGGTCCCTTACACACCCTATAATATAGTATTTTATTCAAAGATTATTTGTGACCATATATTTGTGTATATATGAATGAATGTGTAGGTAAATTATGACTTGAATTGTCATAAATACTGGATCCAAATTCTCCAAATCAAGGTGAGTATAGAATAGACCTATTCAAAATAAAATGTATTTCCAGTCCCCATTAACCAAAAACATCTGTATGTTGTCTAGATTAATGCTCTGTTTATAAATTAACCTGAAACCCATCATTGCACTCAACAGTGGATTAAACATAATACTAATACTATATTTGGTGATATCAATGCTCTGGCCGTGTTTATTTTCTTTTAAGTCAGGAATGGCCTCTCTGACGGGAGAATTTTTGGATGCTGGAGGGTAGGGATTCTTTTGTACAGATCTCCAACTTACATTCTGCATGGTGCAGAATCCACACTGAGGCAACTATATAATTATAATACCAAAACCCAGCTTGAAAATGCTGTTTTGCTGAAAGAAATAAAAATGCTGATGGTATGTAGCTCTGCATTTGACAGAAGGAAGGTATCCTATACATGCTTAGAGCTCTTCATATCAAATGCAGAATAAACAAAGGGACATGCACAATTGCCTTTGAAGGTTTTCAGTACGACAGTAACTTTTTACATAATGAAAAAAATAACAAATTCCTTTCCCAAAATGCAGCAACTATCCATGTGCTTCAATAAAATGTGATAGCTACACTTTAAAGGAAAACCAATCAAGGACACCTTAAGCAGTGCAATCCAATGCGTGCTTACTCAGAAACTAATCACATTATGTGAAATAGGGATTTCTCTCAGGAAATCTTGAAAAGAAGTGCAGTCCTCTAAGCAAAGTCTCTAGGACTTGAAAAGAAATATATAAGTGAATACTACAGTGGTGATGAGATGGAGGTAGATCAGTGCATATAGGAAATTGCAGATTCTCTTTTATAAAAATGAAGCAATGGCTTTCTGTTCCAGAACCCTGGAAATAGATTAACAAAGTCCCTGTTACCATGTGGCATATAAGAAGGCAACAAGTACAGCCTCTTTCTGTATATGGCTGTTTCCCAAAGAATGTACAGAACTTGTCAAAGATATTGGCTTTAATATGTCTGACAAGTTATGTAACACAGTAAGAAGAAGGTGGGAAAAATGAATTTATCCCTTCCTTTCTTTTACACATTATTTGTTTCCTTTTGCACATCACTTTTTTTCATCCAGTAGGTAGGCACCAGTGATAATTGGTGCAATGCCTTGCTCTCAGATTGCTTTTAACATTTTTGGCAGAAGAGGTGTGCTTCTGCAGAATAAAGCCATGGATAGTCACTTCCATTATCATCATTTTGCACAATTCTTCTGGAATCTGGCCTTATGAAAATGACAATCATGGTGGAGGCATCCAGAGAGTTATTCTTCCATATGCTTGTTTTTGTCCAAATTATTTAAAAGGGAAAAAAGAAATGATACTTTGGCAATCACGTTCTCTCTTTTTTTCTGAGAAGCTAACAAATGCTCTAGCCTCAAATTAGTTCAAATATTTGAAAAGGACAATTTGAAATGATAAGAAAGAATTGGGTCACATAAAGACATGATAAGGATAACTATGAGATATGTGCTTGTTGACATAAGATCCAAAGTGGTATGGAGGTCAAGGTACAGGTTCTAGTTCTTCATTAAGAATAGAAGCCAGCTGAGTAATCCTTGGTCGATTACTCCCTCTTGGCCACAATCGGTATCTGTTTCTCCCACCATAAGCTGAAAATTAAAAGCTCTCACTGCACCATGCATGATAAGATTTGCTGCAGAACTAGGTGACTGCAGGGCAAAACATGCAGACTCTTGCAATAAACAGATGTTAAGAATAACAACTAATAACATTGTACACAAATGGAAAAAAATAGTTGAGGTTGGCCTGTATAACTAATTGAAAATTCATTTTACACATTGAAGATCTCTCACCATAAAATGAAAATACTGCCAAGCCAAAGTTCAGTATGAATTTTCCATTTACTTTGCATTTCCTATAGACAATTTTTAATCTGAAATATTTGATTATAAAGATGGAAATCCTGTAGTTCTTTAAGATTCAGCTTTATTACTGTATTGATTCATGTGTTAATTCTTAATTGATCAAATGCAAATGCAAAATGGCATGCTGTTGAATGGCTGCATGGTTCTGCTGGTTATTATGTAGTGGATTTATTTAGAGATCATGAAAACCATTTTTGAATTCCTTGCATTTCCTTCCCTTTATTTTCATAGAGATCTCTATTTTCATAGAGATTCATAGCGATTACTGTCTGAAGTAAACAAGATTGATGGAGATGTGAAAAGCAATAAAATAGGCATTTCTCCCAGATAAGCTTTGGATGATTTACCTGACTCCTTAGGCAACTGAACCAAATGCTTTATTTTACAAACAGCTTCTAATCCATCCTGAAAAGAAGTAAACTGCTTTCAACTCAGAATTTCAGAATAACAGAGTTGGAAGGGACCTTGAAAGTCTTCTAGTCCAACTCCTTCTCAGGCAGGAAGCCCTATACCATTCCAGACAAATGGCTGTCCAATCTCTTCTTAAAAATTTCCAGGGATGAAGCACCCACAATGCTAATAGAATAATCCAAAACATCTGGAAGTCTCCAACTTGTATATCTCTTATGTTTAAACTTTGTAAACTATATTAAAGTTTTAGGGAAAATATATCAAAGGAAGAATTGTGGAAGATAATAAACACTGACCTCTGCAATCAGTAAAAATAAATAAGTTATATCCTCTCACAGTCCTGGTATGCTGATATAATAGCAGGCATTGCAACAATTAATAAACCTAATTATAATTTTGAAACGGCAAAATTTGGCATATTATCTGCTTGTATCAAATTAATTCATGGAAGAAAATGAATATCTTATTTTGTTACTCTTATCCAGTACTGCCATTTCAGAAGAATATAAATCTCAAGGTATCATCAGTGTCTTTGATCAGAGACCCTCATAATAGATAAAGACAAATAGATGGACAAGATGGACAAGTCAAGAAGTCACAAGAGACAATTCTAACCCTAACAAGGTGGCTGGGAAAAGTTCTGCAGAGAAGAAATTGGCAGCTCCCCACTGTATGTCAAAATAAGGAGGTGGTTGCAGGAGGGAGGAAGAATTTATAAGCTTTGGATTCTATAGATACAACTCCTACATATTACTTACCAATATTCTTGGGTTTTCACTTCAAACTTTTTTCTTAATCTTATTACTTGGTGTGCAAAGAAAATTATTCCTTGCCTGTTCATCTCTAGTCCTGCTGGTTGCTAGGGAGATCTGACATTAGTATCCAATAGCTTCTACATGTGGCCCTGGAGAAATGATCCTTCTTGTTTCTTGATTTCATATAAAATAGTAAATTCCTAGAGAATCTCTGATGATGAAAAGAGATAGCTGGAAATCATAGAAACATTTCTAAGAAATGTCCAATTCTAGGAAAACATAATGTACAAGAAGATTTGAGTTGGCAGTTTCATAGTTAGCTGATTGCAGCCTTGTGCTATATTCTAATTGATGGACTTTACTGTGCTATTTAAAATCATCCTATGGTAATGATCATGGAACTCAATTAGACAGAAATTGTTTTGGAGTTCATTGCTACAAAGTGGCAATTTAGCATAGTAGCTACAGGCACTAAGCTAGAAAGAGGAGTCAATGAGTTGTAATCCTGCCTGAGGCATGAAGGCAGCTGGACCAATTGCACCTTCTCAGTCCTGGGGAGAAGGCAATGGCAAGACTTCTGAAAATGTTGCCTGCATAGTCTTGGTCATGTATGCATTAGAAGTCAAGACTGATTTGAAAGCTCAAATTAAACACATTTACTGATGTGTAGTAATTTACTGTAGTTATGACAAATATTTGGGATTTTCAAATCTCTTAAACCATCCATACTAACAAAGAGCAGGTAATTCCCATAGTATCACCAGGATAGAAGCATTTCAAGAATCTGAACTGAGATTAAACTAATTATGAATGCATTTTAAATGAGCAGAAAAATGCAATTCAAACTAATGAAGTGTTGCTTAAATAGGTTTTTATGTATATGAACACTTCTATAACTATCACACAACAAGCTGGCATACAGGAAGATCAGAAGTACAGGAGAAAAATGTCTGCATATTTGTTTTCTTAATTATTTTGACTAATTCTTTCATAAGCACAGGTCTGATTGAATCTGTATTTCATGCACAGCTAAGCTGAAAATCAGTCCTAAGATCCTGCTGGCTGATAATCAGATATATTTGCCATTAATTAAATCCTCTGTAGATATTAAATATGTAACATTTTAACTCTACTAAATATTTGTTTATTTGCAAAGTTTAAAATCAGCTGTATCCATAGACTTTGGTAGTATTTTTCTATTTTGAGTGTGGCAAACTTTTCTTAATCTACTCTAGATACCAAAGGAAACTCACAGTATGCTCCAGATATCAAAGGAGAACCTTTACAAATTTTATCACACAGAGGCCACACATGCATACTTATACAAAGATTTACATATCATGCTAAACCATAGCTTCCTATGAATACCACACAATGAGAATTGACAAGAAACATTTATGCTAAATAATTCTTTTTAAAATGATATTGTATCATAATGCTAAATATCAAAACTTCATCCCCCAAATGGGGAGAAACCTAAGGGGTTTTAGGACCAGGCAAATCCAATATCAAAGAGGGAGGCTTCAGTAGGACACAAGCTGTATTTAAATACAATTGAAGAACATCTGTGAGAATGCCATAAAATAACATTTTTCTAGAAATGGAACCCTAGGTTTTAAGTGTAGTTTCTTCAATGAAATGTGCTGAGATGAAAACTAGAGCTAAATATTATATTTTAAGGCTACTATTCCAATATTTAGAATTGTCAGCAAAGCTTATGTTTGCTCATGTTATAAAATATCAAAGTCAGTGAATCTATGGTGAATAAGTTCATTACAGTATGCTATTTCCTCAGTAACTTTTCCCCAAAGAATTTTCCTGAACAAAGGGTAGGGATAGGTGGGGAATATTTCCATTTTTAACCACCCAAAATCATTATGGTCAGTACAGAACAGAATACAACCAACCACCTAACAAAGCAAAACAAAAAAAACTTAACTCATCCTACAATTGTTTATTATGATAGTTTATTAAGGAAGTAATAAGGAAGGATCAACGATACTCCTTCTTCAAAGTGGGGCAAACAAGGATCAGTGAGACAAATTATATTTTTGACCTTAGCAACTACATCCCTGTAACTTGGGATACACTTGGAGAACCAAAACATTGATTGTAGGCTTTTTCATGCCTTGTGTCTCTGTTTCTATTTATCTGGCACACTCTTTTGGCTTTCTCTTATTTTTTAAAAAAATTCTCTGCTTTTCATGTGAATTGCCAACAGTTATCACATGAACATATGTGTCCTGCTACAATAGATCACTTCCTCTCTTTCTCAAATGCTGGATTGTTTGGGATTTGGACATCGTCACTGCTACCTTCCTCTCAGGTCAGTGGTGGGTTTCAAATTTTTTTAGAAACTCTTCTGTAGGTGTGGCCTACTTCTTGGGAGTGGCTTGCCAGCCATGTGACCGTGTAAGAGTGGCTTGCCAGCCATGTGACCAAGTGGGAGTGGCTTGGCAGTCATGTGATTGGGTGGGTGTGGCCAACTTGTAAAATGTGGTGAAACTCACTTAACTCTTGCTTAGCAACCAAAATGTTGGCTCAGAAACTCTGGCATTGAAGCATGAAAGTCTTAAAGCTGTCAAGTTACAAGACCCTTGCACCCTTTAGGAAAAAAACCCCAGGGGTGTTCAAACTTGACAGCTTTAAGACTTGTGGACTTCAACTCCCAGAACTTCTCCTCCAGTCATGTTGGCTCAGGAACTCTGGCATTGAAGTGTGCAAGTCTTAAAGCTGTCAAGTTACAAGACCCTTGTACCCCTAACCCTTTATAAAAAAAACCCCAGGGGTGTTCAAACTTGACAGCTTTAAGATTTTAAGGTTTACATAGGACTCTTAGAGGTGAGCGGAGCGATTGGTGAGCCAGCCAATCAGTGAGGGGTGGGCGGGGAAAGCATGATGCGGACAGACGGGGGGAGGGAGCTGGAACTGATTCTAATCTGCATGGTAGATTTGTGGAACCTCTTCTATAGAAGAGGTTAGAACTGGCAGGAACTAATCTCGGTCCCAGTTCCACGTTTTTCACATCTGCATTGCCAGAAAACATGACAGAAAGATTAAAGTGCTAGACTAGTATTGGGGAGATCCAGATTCTAATCTTTTTTTCAGCATGCAAGCCAGTTAGCCAATCATTCATTCTCAGATCTAGGCTGTTTTATTTAAAGCCTTTTCAATTGTAATCTTTTTACTCAAGAAAAATCTGGGACCAAATGTTTGCAAATGGAAGCAATGATGAAGTAATGGGAAGCATTAGAAGTATCTATCTATCTTAAGGAGTTCCACTTGATTACTATTTGTTGTAATTAGATATTTTAAATGTAATTTTATTTCTAACTGTAAATGTAATTTGATATGATTTGTAAAAACCCACCCCTGCCCCACATGAACCTGGTTCTTTTGATAATTTTATGAAATATATGACTTGATAAATAAATTAAATATATTTTTTTCTAATAATGTCAGATCCTCTGGGTAAATGGAACAAGAAACATTACTAGATTCAATTAAATCGACATTATTGTAAGGCTACTTTTACAGACACTCGTGTGTCTGAAGACAAACTTCCTGCTACTATTTTTAACTGATCAATTAGGGTGGTTCCTTCCTAAGTTTCTTTTTCTGATCAAATAACCATAAGCTCATCCTTGCCTTTTCTGCATGTTCCATAAGCAGCATATCTTTCACATTTCCCTGAGATGATCTGTACATTCAATTACAAATAATGAGTTCTAAAAAATTATAATTTTTCATGTACTTTATGAATTCAATAGTTTTATCAAATTGTGAATTTGTATAATTGCTATTTTGTGACCAACTCTGACTTGTTTGGAGTTGTGCAGCACCAAAATTGAATAAATAAATGAATAAATATTTTAAAAGTATTAATAATTAAAATATGATAGATAAATTCACTGTTTATAATTGCCAGTGAATTCAGCTCTCTTATAGAGAATGTGAAGAGGTTTTAGTTATCTAATGCAATCTGCTAAATCTAATTACTCCAGTGGCATAATATTTTTATATACAAATGTATTTGTAATAGATGTATGTTTAGATCCATAATAATTTTTTTCCAAATTAAATAATTTAAAAACAATTTGTGAAGGAAAAGCAAACATGATTTTATATTGCTCAATTCTTTCTTTTCATAAGACAATTCCTTTATTATTGAAATACCATCTCCATAGTCTAATGCCAATTTTCTCAAGTAATTCAATAAAGAACACAATAAAAAAAATAAAAAAACAGTTCTAGAGTCTACATGTTTTAAACCAAATGTAAGATAAAATCTTGTTCCATTCAATGATAAAGTCATGTGGATATTGTGTTTTTGAATTTCTTAGGAAAGAAATAGACATATTATCATTGTTGGCTAGAATAACTCTGGCTCTGAGCCTAATTTTGGGAAAGTGAGTTCAAAGAAACATCTATTCAACAGTAATATTTTTTGGTTCCACTTTGTATCAGTTAGGACTAAGAGCTAAGTTCCTGGAACAGCAATCTGGAGAAGATTATGATGCCTAGACAGGCAGATGTCTCCAACCAAATTAGATCTCTATGTCTTCTCACAAACTGCATTAGGTCTAGTCAGACCAAACATCAAACAAACCCAAACCTGTATGCTGTGATTGAAAACACAAGACTAGTCTACAGTTGAACTAGCTGCTGTAGAGGGAGGTTATACAACCCTAGAAAAAGCTGCTGCTGTTCAGAGTTACAGACTCTATGTTTGCTATGTAGTACTACATTTTTATACCCAAGTGCTTGAAAATGAGCTTTTGCCTTCAAATACAGGTATCTTTGACTTACAATCACAATTGAGCCCAAAATTTCTGTTGCTAAGTGAGACATTTATTTAGTGAGTTTTCCCTCATTTTTATGACCTTTCCTGCCACAATTGTTAAGGGAATCATTGCAGTTGTTAAATTAGCAACACAGTTGTTAAGTGAATCTGGCTTCCCTGTTGACTTTGCTGGTAAGAAGTTCACAAAAGGTGATCACATGACCCCGGGACACTACAAGCGTCATAAATATAATCCAGTTGCCAAGTGTTTGAATTTTGATCGTGTGACTATGGGAAAGCTGCTGCAATGGTTTTAGGTGTGAAAAATAGTCATAAGTCACTTTTTCAGTGCCTTTGTAACTTCAAACAGTCACTAAGTGAACTGTTGTAAGTCAAGGCTTATCTGTTTCACTGCACGTCCCTACTTACTCTTGCTCCTATCAGAATCAGCATATATACTGTAATGGATACAATCCTGTCCCACATTTTATTGTATTTTAAGCACTCTTATTGTTCTATATTAATCCTATTAGGAAATGAAATCTACCTCATGCCAATGTCATGCCTAGTCTTTCTCACATTTTCTATAGCTTTCTTTCATTCAACAGCTGATGAGTAAATCAGCTATTGATGTACGATTTCTGTGGGCTTCTAGTAAGCTAAAAATGACAGACATTGGAAGGGTTATTTCAAAATCAGTTAAGCCCCATATTTCTGGCTTTAAGGAAGGTTTTATTCAGAGGCAATGGAAATCTAAAAATTAAGTCACATATGTGCTTCAGGGGAAAACAAGTTCCAGTAACCTAAGTAGTATAATTTTGTTTCCAACATAACTAAAAAGTAGAAGGTTTTTATTACTTTTATAAAACATTACTTTTATAAATTACTTTTTATAAAATTCAGATATTAATTTAATCCAAGTTTCTTTTATCCTTCTGGAACTTAATTTATTTTACACCTGAGTGCTAGAAAATAAAACAGTTTAAGGCCATGTATAGATAGATTCTAAATATACTTCCTGGCATTTACTAAAAATATAATTTCACCACCTTCCAGGAAAGTTTGTCTTCTAAAATTATGTTTTAGCATATGCTAAATTATTGTAAGCATCTGCTCCATTAAACAGAGGAACGTAATGGTCAATGTGTACATGCCAGACTAATACCAAAAACTTAATTAAAACAATATGCATGGAGTTCTTAGCTCAACAATTGTTTTAATGGAACAGAATAATAATTTTTTTTTTTTTTGCAAAAAACATGACAGAACAAGCTTGGATTAATGATTTCAGAACAGAAATCATTTATATTTCTGCTGCTTTTTCTTGCTTTTCTGTCCTTTTTAACTTCTTAGAAGGCACTGTTAAATGTTCCATGTATGTATGTGTTTGTTTGTGTGTGTGTATTTAACCATATCTAATTTTCTTAGTTAACATTTTGTTAAAGCAGTACTTCTCAAATCTGAACAAATTACCCAAAACTGAATGAAAGTGTTTTTCTTTGGGTATCAATACATAAGTCAATTTATCCAATCACAACAGGGACATAAAATGATTTAAAGTGTCTAACTTACTTTGGGTAAAGAGTTTCTGATAAGTAGTTTTGGATAGTAAAAGAAAAAGTTTTGGAAGCCCTGGGCTAGAACATACCAAGTGTGTCAGTCTAAATGGAGCATAATAAAAAGCGTCGAGGTGGTGCAGTGGTTAGAGTGCAGCACTGCCACCTACTTCAGCTGACTGTTAGCTGCAGTTCAGCAGTTTAAATCTCACTGTCTCAAGATTGACTCAGCCTTCCATCCTTCAGAGGTGGGTAAAATGACCCAGATTGTAGGGGGCAACATGCTGACTCTTTAAACTGCTTAGAGAGGGCTGTAAAACCACTATGAAGTGGTATATAAGTCTAAGTGCTATCGTGATTGCTATAATATAATTTATTTAAAGTTTGACACACATTTGTTGGGCATCTTAACCTGTTGCTTTACTTGAATGTCAAAAATAACAACAAAAAACAACAACAACATAGAAAGCATCCATTTTAAGTTCAGAGTTGTGATATAGTAATCCTGCTCTCTTGTTCCTCAGAAAAAATACTCAGATCTTGAGCAATAGCAACGACTCTTTTCCTTCACATTACCCAAACTCTGAGAAAAAGCTGCTGCTGCTGGATATCTTTCAAATCCATTCCATTTTTTTAATGAACCCTCAAGCTGAACCTAGGTATAACATGAAATCTAGTATGAATATTACTAAAAGCATACATCTGATTGTGCTATAACTCTTTTTCCTCTTTATACTTCAATTTATAAGGGAGACGTCTTCCTGAGCTGCTTCCAGATTTATTTTATAACGCTGAACTGTAAAAATGCTTCCACCCTTTTTAACTTGATAATGGAGTCTACATATTTTTCCCTTACTCTCTGCAGCATATAAATGAAAACAGCAATAAACAAATAATTCTGGTTACTAAATGAAGATACTTGGCTTTTTAAATAGAAAATGCATGGATGCATAATAAGGACTGGAGAAAAGTAGGGAATGCCAGAATATTACACTAGAAATGTAAATTCATAAACTGAGGGAATAGATCAAGAAAAGGAAAATAGGAAATTTCAACTGGACTGTGTATAATGATGAATGTGAAGAATGCCTGAATAAAATGTTTCTCTATATATGCCCTCCCTACTAATAGCCCCTGCTGGCACTCAATTTAGTTTTGAGGCAGATGTTCTGTGCATGTGTGCAATGTGAATAAAGCCTTTTGCTTATATTCTTAATAATGAGAGGAAAGCTTTATATATTTCATTTCCTGCTGCTTTGTCAGAACCACAGGCAGGGATTCAGAGAGGGTTTCAGTGTGTGATAGGAGTCTAATCTGATTGTGCTTCTAAAAAGATTATAACTTTATAAACAGACGTCAGATCCTCCCTGAATGTGTGTTGGTAAAAAGCCTCAATGCACTCTCTGGTGTTCAGCAGTATTCCATTTAATGAGTTCTGTGATCTTACATATTGTACCTATTCAAACATTTTCTACCTGAGAAGGAAAATGAGTGCAGCTCTTTAATGATGTATTCTCTGCAGGGAGACACCATTACATCACTGGCTTTTCAGGTAACAGAAGAGGGAAAACAAGAGATTATTTATATGCCTTCTAATTTGGACATCACTGGATACTTTTAAGTAATATTACTTTTGAAATATTTCTTTCACTTTTATTTCGGGCCTTAGCCACTCTTGGGTCTTTATGTATTGTTGCAATTTTGGTTTTCAGTAGGAGTGTTACAATGTAAAAGCTGTATATTGTCTGTGGATTGGGAAATATTTCCCAGGTAAGGGCACCAGCTGTTCAGAAATCCCTTCTTCTGTTTTCCCCTCCCCCCAGTTTTTCATTTATGTCAAAAGTGAATGAATTGTGCCCTATATCCTTTTATCTTAATTTTAAATTGCTTTTTACACAAAATCAGTTAAGATCTGTAGAAAGCCACACAAATTGCCTTGGACAAGCTATGGCAGTTGCAAAAACACTTTTTAAGCCCTGGAAATGAGAAAAGTATAAAAAGGATACTCAGGTTGAGTATCAGAGAGAGGGGGGAGGGGGAGAGAGAGGGAGAGGGAGGTGGAGAGAGAGAGAGAGAGAGAGAGAGAGAGAGAGAGAGAGAGAGAGAGAGAGAGAGAGAGAGAGAGAGAGAAATGGGAATACAAAATGAGGCTTTCAAATCTGTTACTGTAGACAACATCAGAAAGGAAAGTTCCAATCAAATGTGTGTAGTTTATTTTCTAACCTGGACTACCTCAGAAAGCTGCCAGGACCTTTCGCTCTTTGAATCTTTTCTAGATCTTGTTATTTGAAAGAAATGGCAGACACAGAAAACATATCAAAAGGAAAAAGAGAGAGAGTTAATAAAAGGATACTGATCTGTTAAATGGTATATGTAAGGTGAAGAAAATGGTCAAAAGACAGTGAAGGTTCAGTTTATTTTATCTTTACATTTCCTGCTGCCTTAATAAACAATCATTCTCCTATATTTTCTTGTATCAATAGAAGCAATTACATCTTTAAAATAAAGGCAAAGGCTCTGAGCATTTTGAAGAATCCATAGAAATAAAGGTTTCTTGATGATTAAAGTCTTTCAGAGGGGATCAGAAGGGACTGTATAGCATACAAGTTGAAGCAAGCAATGGTGAATCCAGAATCAGAAGTGGATAATGATCCATGCTGTACGTCTATATTTGCTTTTCTTCTGCCTCTCTTTTGGCCTAGTTAAACATGTGGGTGTCATGGCAGTAATAAATATACAGATTCCAAATATTGGAAAAAGATTTCAGAGATACTGATTAGATTGTTTCACCCCAGTGAGACACACTAGAGCTGATTCCATCTCAGGGAGGTGTTTCACCAGATCTTTCAAAACCGAACGCAACATTGGTTTATGAAACAATTTGCTTTCCTCAGAGCATCCATAAAAGCAAACCATTCCTTTGAAGATACTGACAGAGTGCAATAATAGTGAACAGTGTTTTATGAAAGATGTAGGAGGAATCCCTGAATGTGCTTTGGTAAGTCTATTTGTTCAGTTTGAGAACTTGATGTTGTAGCTCCATTGATGTAAATAGATCCACTGAACCTTCTTTCCCTCTGATTGTAATTAGATTTTCTTCTAATTGTTGTGGGGAGGGCAAGATTAGAATTGGAACTTTATTTTAAATAAGATGGCTCACTACTTAGTACATCAACAAAAAAGAGCTAGAATAGCACATGTTTTTCATATTATTAAATTAAAATTTATAGATCTAAGTAGAGACATATGTAAATATATAAGTATTTGCTCTAAATTAATGGTTTTCAGATTAAATTGAATTAGAATACCATTCACCGTAAAATACATCTTAATCAAATTTTGTCCAATGCATTACCATGATCCCTCTAATAATTTTTCAGTATTTTATTTTCTTTTATTTTCAATATTTTATTATTGAGGTAATGAAGGGAGAAATTTCCTCTTTTATACTTATTTTCTTTCATTCCTAGTTTTTTCTTTTTTGCTATTTTTCTAATTTTTGTCTTTTATGCCCCTATTTCTTTAATTTGTATTAATCTTTATCTTTGCAATTATAATTTCTAATAAAATTACTATTAACAATAGTAATTCTGATTTTCAACAGCCTTTGGAAGTGTTATTTGTTTCCTTATTTTTTACCCTATTCAAGAAAATTTATCTATGATGCATAAGCTGGAGATTTAAGTATGGCAAAGTATGTTCCTTACTTTGTATACAGTAGTGTTGAGATGGCACAATAGGTAGAATGCAATATTCAGACTAACTGTGCCCATTGTTAGGAATTTGATCCTACCAGCTTAAGGTTGCCACAGCCTTCCATCCTTCTGAGGTGGGTAAAATGAGGACCCAAATTGTTGGGGACAATATACTGACATTGTAAACCACTTAGAGAGTGTTGTGAAGCACTATGAAATGATATTTAAGTCTAAGTAGTACTATTGCTAAATGCTATAATGTTGGAAAAGGAAGTTGTTGGGGGAGAAAGGAACCCCTTTTCTACTGTACATTAAGGATTATAACTTGCCTCCATAGGAAAAATGTGCATGCAAGAATAGGTCAGTTTTAAATCAACTCTTTGTGGATGAGATCAGAATGATTAGGGGGACTAGATGAAACTAGTGACAACCATGCTTCAGGGATACTCGTCATTTTGTCATTAAAGCAAAAACCGACCAACAAAACATAATACATTCTCAATAAATTCAATTATTCATATTATTGTGTGCATATTCTGTTTTGGCATTACTCTCAGCTGAAATAGAATAATTAACAGTAGCTAATTGACCTAGATCATTGTAACTAGTAAGACTTGTATTTTCTAATTGTTTCATTGGAATTTGATGTATCAAAGATAAATTAATGTTAAAATTCAGGGTGCATTATTAATTCAGTGAAAACAAGAGATGTAATGATAGGCTTATACTTCCTTTGTTTTCAATATTAATGTACTCTACACCAAGGAATACACTTTCCACTTGGATCTATAGGTGACTAAATTGTAAACAAATAGACAGTATGGCACAGTGCCATACAAAACAATTGGAATCTATCAGCCTTGGCAAAACAGTCATTTGAGAAACCAGTA